>NC_133649.1:267020262-267308089 GCF_009905375.1 Apium graveolens | reverse complement strand
TTGACTCTATGCTTAAGCTACCTTGAACTTTCATAAAAAATCAAGAAAACCAAAGTTATTTCTTGAAGGTTACTATTCACCATCTTCTTCCTTGATTTATTGGAAGAGATTGTGAAGGAATTAGAAGCTTAAACTTATAGGATATCCATATCTATGTACAAGGAACCTTAGATAATTACCTTGTGATTTAACAATGCTTGGAACTTGATTTTTGATTTTTCTTCCTTTGAAAAGAAGAAAAGCCGAGAGCAATGTTGAAGAATGAATAATTTTGTGTTTGCTTTGATTTGTTTTGGCTAGCTTGGTTGTTTTTTTTGTTTTTGGGTAATTACCTTTCTAACCTTGACTTTGTGTGGTTTTAAATCAACCACATCTCCTTCCCCTTATGTCATGCTTATATGTCATCATCCCTTACTTGCCCTCTTCTTATTGGTTGGATGACCTCATCATCCCTAACCTCCTTGATTAACTTCCTAATTGTTTGCCTAATGACCGCTGATCTGTTATACGGTTCGCTTAACTTTTTTCGTTTATCGTTTGAGGGATCATACCCGGGATCTTATTACTTGGGTTTCCTTAACCTTTCTCAATACATTATATTTTATGATCCTCTCTTATAATCCTTTAATTTAAATCCTTTTTATCCTGTTACCTTATACTCAATTCTTTCCGTATCTAGTGGATTTCCGGGAAAAATCAAAGTGTTCGGAATTGGATTCTGACGATCTTTACATACACTTATATCATATAGAGTACAATAAATCTCAGAATATCCATAAAGAACCCCTACTAGTGTGGCATGAAAAGTTTTCTCATTCAGCAAAAACACTATTCATAAGGGTTTCAAAAATTTCCAAAAATTGGGGTTATTACAGTCTCCCCTCCTTAAAAGGATTCCGTCCCGGAATCAGATAGAAATGAATAGGGATACTCTCTTAGCATTGCACTTTCTAACTCTCGAGTAAATTTTCCCACATTGTGGTCCTACCACCAAACTCTGCCTAGTTTGATAACCCTTCTCCTAAGCACTTGTTCCTTTTACTCTATAACCCTTCCTGGTTGCTCCATATAGGTTACGTCGGGTTGCATGTCTATGCGCTCATATGCCCCTATTTATCTGGCATCCGAATTACACTTCCTTAACATTGATACGTGAACACGTTATGACTTGCTACATGTTCGGGGGTAGGGCTAGCTCATATGCTAACTTCCCAATACGTCTTAATATATCCAAGGGTCCAACAATTGTGGACTTAGCTTTCCTTTCTTTCCGAACCTCATCCTTCCTTTCCAAGGGATACCTATAACAACACTAGGTCCCCTACTTCCTCCTTGTCCTTTCGTGTCAAATCAACATACTTCATGTCCATCTTGGGCTACTACCAGCCGTCCTCTGATTAGATCTATTATATCCTTGGTCCTTTGGACCACTGGGTCCGAGCATCTTGCGCTCTACAACTTCATCCTAACATAAGGGAGATCGACATTTTTGTTCCTCTAAGGCGATCTCAACACTGTCATATCATCATCGTCGTAAGAAAACTCAATCCGTGTTAAGTGATCATTCCAAATTCTTTCAAGTCTATTGCACAGACTCTCATTATAGCTTCTAGCATAGCTTTTGCTTCTCAATACCCATTCTTTTCCAGTTCGTAATCGTTACTATCTTCCGTCCTAATATATACTGGTTATACTTTTGCTCGTTAGCGTTCTATAACCTTTTAATAACCACGTCAACCTTAGTATCACGAATGTGTTTCCATTCGAATACCCCACAATACTTCTTTCAGCTGCTTCATCTTTGAAAGCGATATCTATAGAAGTAAAAGAATTTATTGAGAGATCACTATGATCATGAACACTTTTATTGCATAGTTAGTACAGAAGGTGGCCAGCCTTTAGTACTTGACAAGCAATTAAACAACAGATGGTATCCTACTAGGCTTCTATCACACAGATAGATAGTCATTCGGCAATACCTCCCCTTCTGGAAGGGTTGTTCTTCTCAGCTTACATGAAATGAAAAGAAGAGAAAAGAACGAACTGAAGAGAATTGAATTGTAAAAAAAATATTGCCATAAAATATCTGGCTTGGAATCTACCTCTGAACTATAGAGGTTTGTCATAGGAGAACAAAACATATATGTATTTATATCAACATCAAGTATTATAGCATCGTATTTCACATGCCTAAATATTTTGCTATTCCGTCCATCATTCTATGGACCCATGCTCTTCCTCGAGCTTATACACAATCACCTTTGAAACTCCCTCGATATCGAAAATCGAATCTGGGATCTCATTCTAGACATCATCGTTACTAGAATTCTATGCTTGCACCGCAACCTTCCTCATATAGTAATACGACTCTTTTCATAAGAGGGAATAAATATTCAATAGGTAGATACTCTACTTAATTAGTCTATCAATGATAACTTATACACTACCACGACCCGATTAGTGGTACTCAATCTCAACATCCATTCCAATACAACTCTCACGGTTGTAATCAGCTCATTACTCGCAGAATCATTGCTGCATTACTATGGTCCACCACTGACCTACTGTCGTCATTCACTTTCCATGAAATCTTAATATCTAACCATACGGAGTCCATACATGTCGTATCAAATCTTCTAAGGAGTTAACATAATCACCATCATGATTCATGAAGAACACTCCAGATCCTGACGTACTTCATGACATGAAGTAGATAAAATTGCAGAAGAGTTTCAATCAAAGCAACGATAGCAGGTTAATACCATTCTTAATCATATGCCTTCAATAGAAGACTTAACTCAAGGTTCGTTTAGTCCTTTTTGAAACATGGTCCTGGATTATCTCAAGATAGTACCTTCTAAGATAGATAGCCCGCTCATGGCGATTACACGAATTAAACCTTTACCAACTACTATTACGGTTGGGTATTGCACAGTCATCAGAAGGAATGTCAATCTTCCAAACCATAATACAACCTTCATAGCTTTAACCATCATCACTGTATTCCTTTGGCACAAGCGCCTATAATTATCCTCTTACCTTTAAAGTGTCGGCCACCTCTTTGGCCTTTCCTGATAGTAAAATTTCCTTACAGTCAATGTCATTTTAACCACCTCCAAATAAATTTTCTACCTCATTTCAATCACAGCTTATGTGAAGATGTTTTCCTTAAAATCTGATGAGTAAAAAAAATATCACCATTTTTCCATAAGTTATTGCCTCAGTCTTTAGAGGTTAATCACTGTCACGACTGACTCTCAATCATACTTAGAACATCTTTTATCTTAAGTCCTAATTGCCCTGAACAATTTCGACCATTACTGGTTCGATCCATACTTTCTCGTGGTTTAACACGTGCCCCACTTGGCATCATTATAATTACGTCATATTTCCTTTATCAACATTTCTATTCTTGAGAATTTTGAATATTACCTTTCTCCTTGTAAAACCTCTAAGGTTATCCTTGAATCTCCTGTATTCCCTAGATACAGGGCATATCAAGATACCATTTATTAATACCAGAATCATTGTCTATATACTTCTGAAAAATTCTCCACTGATTCTTAAAGGTTGTTATTACCTTAATCCTTTCCAATTCATACTGTCAAAACTCATACTATCCCTATTAAGGGTGAAATGCCAACCTTTATGCATTCCCCTAGGATTTTAAGTTACCGATGTTCTATCCTTAATTCCACCTTTAAAAGGTACATGCATCCTTCCATGGATAAATCAAGTCATATATCCCTGATAAGGGTGTTATTCAATCATTCCCACCTCGATAGTATATGCCTAATTTCACAATAACATCTGTATTCAAAATGAGGTCAATCAATATGGCCTCCAAAAGATAACAACGGTTATCCGCTTTTCTTGCCTAATTTGGTAACGATAACAAGGATGTTCTGGAAGATATTGGTCGTGTTCAACGTGAACTCTTCTTAATAATTCCTTATTTACTTTTGTTGTTTATCTCAACAGTCACCTCAATGTTGGGATATCTTTCATACCTGGCGTCTCCCTTTCTGGGTATCAAGCCACCGGTCTTACACTTCACATTCTTGAAGGTCACTTCCTTCATCCAATTTTCCTAATTTCTTACTTCCTTGTCTCCTCAGTCTATCCGCGTCTCATTATTTATCCTTCGAACTATCTCAAGGTTTCCTCGAATCCTCCCAACTTACAGGGGATAAAATATATGTATCTCTTATCCTTCAACCATCAATTTAACTCATGGTGAATCACCCTCATCCTGACGATTACATACTTTTCTATTTCTATTGCTACGAGTCTTTAGGGTTTCCTCATACCCAACTCCCTTATCATTCCTCAAACTCTATTGCCTTTATATTCCTTTCCACTTCAGTTTTTTTATTTTCCTTTCTCTTATCATTATTTCATGAACCCAACATAAGCATTGATTTCAAACATCCCGTCATTCTGGATTCGTGTCCTCAGAACGAATCTTGACAACTTTTACAACTTAGATTCATAATTCATCATACTCGTCGCCTTTGTTCTGGCTCTAAAGCTTTTACACTATCTCCATAACCTTGGGAAGTACTTTCCTGAAAACAATTGACTGAACTTAATCAGTTTATTATAATCTCTTGCTCCGTGCCTTCCTTGGCCTTTCACCAGCGGGTGGCCTCTCTCTTAGGAGGGTAAGTGACAAAAACAGTCTTTTGTGATTCGTCAATCATTTAGAATCTCAAATGATTCCTCTATTTCCTTTAGCCAGGCTCTTGCCTCGACTGGGTCAACCTGTTCCTTGGAACTCTGAGAGCTTAGCGACTTAAAGGTCCTGAAAGAATTTCCACCGCATTGTTTCCTCAAGGTGGTGGTTGGGGATAAAGTCTAAGTTCTGTTAGACAGGTCCATGAATTCCGTATAGGAGTACCGTCTCGGGTCTCCTTTCCTTACTCGACTTTCTGTTTCCTTAGTATGAAATTTCATCCTCTCCCATACTTGGGGTTATCTTATACGTTAAAATCCTCATTTTCCACTCATTATGTTATGGTCCTTCTATCTTGATGGCGACCTCCCTGACTATCACGTTCAGGGTTTGCTCTAAATCTTATTCCTCAAACTAGCTTTCATCTAAGATTTCATCTTTAAGCTCTTGAACATTTGGAACCCAAATTCTGTAGGAATACCTCATTATTCCCTTATCATCTTTCTCGGTATTAATCTCTTATCTATTTGTTGGCTCTCTGCCTTCATTCATCACTTTTTCTGGCACAATATGTTCTTTTCCAATAATTGGCTGTATTGCAATCTCAAACAGCTTTTCGGTACCGGCTCCGGTTACCTTCACTTCTATTTCCATTTTCTCAAAATCTCTTATAAACTCTCCCAAAGACATTATTATCTTGAGTCTCTCCTTTTTACTAAGGGCATCAGCCACCACATTGGCTTTCCCCGAATGATAAAGAATCTCCCAATCATAATTCTTGATTAGCTCTAACCGCCTCTCTGGCGTATGTTGAGCTCTTTCTGCGTGAAAATGTACTAGAGCACTTATGGCTTGGTAAATCTCGCACTTCTCTCCATACAAGTAGTGCCTCCAATCTTTAGGGCAAAACTATTGCCACGAGCCCAAGCTCATGGGGGGGATATCGAATTTTATATTCCCTTAATTGTCTTGACGCGTACGCGATTACCTTGTGTGCTGTATAGAAGCACCCTAATTCCTTATGCGAAGCGTCACTACAATCACAAAATCTCTTTTCCATCCGGCAATGCCAACATAGGGGCCGTCACCAATCTTTGCTTCAGTTCTTAAAAGTGTTCTCGCATTTCTCTGTCCATTCGAACTTCTCAGTCTTACGAGTAAGCCGCGTTAAAGGGGCTACTATCTTTACAAACTTGAACGAACCTCGGTAGTGACCGGCCAATCCTACCTCTGGTAGTTGCCCTAACCATGGTCATCAATTCCTCAGTGGTCCTTTATTCATTCTTGTCAGGATCCTCACGGGATCCTCCTCAGCAAAATCCCTTCTAGGACAACATCCTCAACCGCTACATCCTCAATATGAACATCATCCGGTCCGCGTTAGGACGCTCTATCGGATCCACATCTGATCTCCAATAAGTAATAAAACATCATCGCGTTGTTGCTCCTCAACCTCAGGGTTCGGAGTCCCGCTACCATATACGATAACGAACTACGCTTCTATCACGATATTTATAAGGGTTCCCATAAGGGTTTTAACTGTCAGTACTACGTTAGGTAGCCCGACTATGAACTTGGCAAGAGTTCTTATTATCTTAGTGAACTTATTATCTTAACGTCACATCATCTCTGAGGTTTATAACGCTTAGCTCTGATACCATTTCTGTAACACCCCCAAATCCGGGGTCGGGGATCCGGGTTGTCACGAGTTCCATTTCCCTTAATAACACCCAATCTTAATAAAAATCAACTACTCTGTACTGTGACCCCACAATAAACACACACACCACAAGTTATAGTCTCAGAGATGAATATCCAAAAATAACACAAGTCATTTTATTCCACAATTATATGCCAATACACCTTAAAAGGGTTTCTGAATAAATTTACATTTCTTTGCCATTATTACAATTCATAAATATACATAATCTGGTACATCAAAAGTTGAAAGCCTAGCCTATTGGTAGTTCCTACCTCAGCTACAGCGACATCAACGCCTATAGGAAACTGCGGAACGTTTCCTATCCGCTCGCGAATTGGGAGCTTGGTCCTGTTCATCTTGTCTATCTGATGTTGTGTGATGAAAGAAGAAAGCAAGGGTGAGCACAAGCCCACCAAAATAATATGTATAATGATTAACAATATATGAGCTTCTCATAGTACTCATGAAAGTCTTGGTCAAAAGAAATGAACCAAGTTTGATATCTTAATGCGATGAAGTCGCAAAATATTCAGTATATATATACATATATACTTTTCAAATCTTTGAATCCTCTGACATGTATAATACACAGAGTTCCAGTTTATAACTGTATAAAAATATCGTTGCAAGGTGATCTCATATATCTAACCTTGTCTCAACGTTTTTCTGAAAATCTTTGACATGCATAAGATAATCATTTACTAGATATAAGTTTAAAAGATGAAGTTACAAGATACTCCAATATACTTATATCTTTTCCGAATACTACTTGAACTACCACCGTTCAAGTAAATAGTTCATCCATAGATTAAGCTACAAGACAAACTTGTATAGATCAATCTTTAAAATATCATCAAAATAAAATGAAGTTACGAGATACTTCATTTGATGCAAACATCATTTTGAAAACTTGACCCTGCCAACACTCAACAATCGCCCAACCGTAGCCTTTCTATCGAAGTGCTCTGGGTAGTGTTGCAGAAATATCCAATTGGATGATGAACTCATTACGGGAGTTTGCCGCGCCAGGAAGACCACTTACGATGATCAGTCGTAGTAGTGCAACCCCACCATTTTCTACATGTAGAGGAGAACCTGTCGGATTTACTTGTCAACCGAACACTGGACTCCTAAGGAATGGACCGTCTTAGCGGAACTTCCAGGCCATTTGGGCCAATATAATAAGGCTGGGCCGGCGCCACTCGACCACTTACGCCACTCCTAGTTCAGATGAAATCCATGACTCTGAAACGTAAAGCTCGTCCCCCTTTCCCCAAGTAGAAACTTGTTGATACGGCTCCACCAAGAAGTCGTATCTAGTTGGAAAGGAAACTCACCGATATTTCCCAGGCGATGCCTGTTAATGGATTAACTTGTTCCAAGAATTTTACTTCCCGAGTGTTGGGTAAGTAATCAAAACTTTTATCAAACAGCAACCTTGTTGCGAATATAAAAACACCACAGAGCCGGATCCCTCAGGTTTTGAGCGAGTATTTAAATCCCCTTCGAAAGGAGATCTTAAATAAAAAATGAGTTTTGGGATCCGCTCTAACTTTTAAAATCATTTTGAAGACTCGAAAACATTTTTAAGAATGTTTGGAGTAATGCTGATTTATAAAATAAATCAGTCCCATATATTAGAAAATATCTGAATATTATTATTTAAATAATATTCCCATAAAGAATAATCTTTATAAAAATAATTGAAGTAGAAGTTGTAAAACTTATACTTGAAATGATATTAAATAACCAAAGATACTTATACGAAAGTAATCTTTATTTGAATAATCAAAAGTAAGTTTGATTATGACACATTATTCTTTAAAAAATAAAGAATATTATAAATAATCGGAGTCATAAGTCCTCGAATGAATATTCAAAATAATATTCATTAATAAAATAAACGGAGTCATAAGCCCTAATGAATATTCAAATAATATTCATTAATAAAATAAAGTTATCGAATAAACCTTATTCGAATAATAGTTTTGAAACTATTATATATATATATATATATATTATACTCGGGAACATCGACTCCCGGTTTAGAAAATGTTTACCTTTGGGTCCCCTATACTAAGGGTATACGCAACTACTACTTATCTCTAGCATAGGTATTATGCAACTATAAGCATTTTAATCAACAATTAGATATCAAGAATATGAAAAAGGCATGCATATATACCATATCACATGCTACAATATATCGCAAGAATTTGCTAATAACAAATATGCATTTATCGCAAGATCATGCATAAACACATGCACATCACAACAACAGTTATACGGGTAGAAAACTTGTCTGAGTGCTCCCGGATAGGCTTAAGCTTAGAGTGGGTCCGATAACCTATGAACAACAACATAAGTCAGAATTAAACCCCGGTCGCTTAAGAAACTAGACTTTAACCATTTAGAGTCCTAACGTTCGCTTTCGTGCTTAACGATTCACTTAAGTCGCTCAAGTACTCTCGGCTCCACCATTTTTAATAAATTAACCATTAAGGGTTTTAAGGCGATTCTTTCGCGAGTACCTTACCAACTGCCTAATACACTTAACATAATTGTTTCATACCCCAATTAGTCCTTTAAGATCCTTAACCAAGGTTTCAAAGTAAGGCGAGGAGTAATGGTTCGGTCGCGAAACGTCGTTACTTAAAATGGCCGTTTCTCCTAAACCGTACATCGGAATCGAACGAACCACATATCAAAACGAAGCTCGTAACATGAACTATCTAAACATGGAAATGGTCAAAACCTAGCAGGGAGTTCTCGGGTCCTAATGTTATGAACAAAAGCAGTCTAAAGTAAATCGGACATTACGACGGCTATGTTTACGCGATTTCCCAATTTTATACCATTCCAATTCAACCACCAATCAATCCCAATCCATCCATACAACCAAAATCCATCCTCACTACATCATAACAGCCCCAATCAACTCAACATTAAAAATTTATACTTATTCTTAAACTTGAATTTAAACTATACTTAAGTCCTTTAACCAAACCATAAGATTTCAACCTTCAATTCACTACCATTCCAACCCAAACTCTAAACCAACAAGCATCAAGCTACTTTACCATAACTATCAAAATCATCCTAATATACAAAGTAAAGCTAGGGTTTGGAGATGTTATACCTTCCTTGAAGCTTTTAATCAATGAAAGATCTTTGGAATACCCATGGAAGCCTTGATCTATGCTTAAGCTACCTTGAACTTTCATAAAAAATCAAGAAAACCAAAGTTATTTCTTGAAGGTTACTATTCACCATCTTCTTCCTTGATTTATTGGAAGAGATTGTGAAGGAATTAGAAGCTTAAACTTATAGGATATCCATATCTATGTAGAAGGAACCTTAGATAATTACCTTGTGATTTAACAATGCTTGGAACTTGATTTTTGATTTTTCTTCCTTTGAAAAGAAGAAAAAGCCGAGAGCAATGTTGAAGGAATGATATAATTTTTTGTGTTTGCTTTGATTTGTTTTGGCTAGCTTGGTTGTTTTTTGTTTTTTTTGGGTAATTACCTTTCTAACCTTGACTTTGTGTGGTTTTAAATCAACCACATCTCCTTCCCCTTATGTCATGTTTATGTCATGCTTATGATGTCATCATCCCTTACTTGCCCTTTCTTATTGGTTGGATGACCTCATCATCCCTAACCTCCTTGATTAACTTCCTAATTGTTTGCTTAATGACCGCTGATCTGTTATACGGTTCGCTTAACTTTCGTTTTCGTTAATCGTTTGAGGGATCATACCCGGGATCTTATTACTTGGGTTTCCTTAACCTTTCTCAATACTATATTCCTTTTATGATCCTCTCTTATAATCCTTTAATTTTAATCCTTTTATCCTGTTACCTTATACTCAATTCTTTCCGTATCTAGTGGATTTCCGAGAAAAATCAAAGTGTTCGTAATTGGATTCTGACGATCTTTACATACACTTATATGTCATATAGAGTGCCAATAAAATCTCAGAATATCCATAAAAGAACCCCTACCTAGTGTGGCATGAAAAGTTTTCTCATTCAGCAAAAACACTATTCATAAGGGTTTCAAAAAATTTCCAAAAATTGGGGTTATTACATTGTGTGCTCTTATGGTGAAAGGAATCACAAGGATTGCATACAGGAAATTCAGAAAGGGAAAGAGGTTTTCCAGCAAAGGTGCAAGTTCTGATAAGAAGAGTTTCAGAAAATCTGAAGGCAAAGGGGGAAGTCTGACAGAGGAGATTACACAAATGTCAAATGCTACAACTGTGGTGAGAAAGGCCACATATCTCCTGATTGTAAGAAAGTGAAGAGTGACAAAGGCAAGGCTCTTGTCACAAAGAAGAAAAGCTGGACAGACACTTCAGATTCTGAAAGTGAGGAGAACTATGCCTTGATGGCAAATGTTGATATGGCAAATGCTGATAGCAGTTCTGAAGCTGCTGAGTTAAAGGTACCTCAAACTACTTATGCCTTTCATACTGATGATATTAATGAGTTGAGAAGATATCTTAAAACCATGTTCATTAGTTATAGAGATCAAACTTTAACATGTGAAAGATTAACTTCTGAAAATCTTGCTTGTAAAAAGAGGAATGATTATTTAGAAAAAGAGTTAGTCATGTTCCATCAAACTCAGAAAGATAGATATGATGCCTTCTATGTTAGGGATGAAGTACTTAAAATGAATGAATCTATAAAAATTGAGTTAGAAAAGGAAAGAGAGATTATCAGGACTTGGACTAACTCTGGCAGAACAACTCAGAATTTGTTAAGTAGTGGAAACTGGAAAGAGGGCTTAGGTTATGGAGATGATAAGAATGATAAAGGAACTGTAGAAATTAAGCCTATAGTTGTTAAACAAAAGCCAAAGCTAAAACCTGTTAAGTTTGTAGCTGTAAAGTCTGATACTGAGAAATCAGAAGTTAAAGAGAATTAACTTCTGACAAACTAAAACAGGAAAAGACAACTGAAGTAAATGTAGGCTTAATGATAAAGAAGCAGTTTAAGCATAAGCTGAAAGAAGTTAAGAATGTAAACAAGGTAAAGTCACCTAGGAAAAATAGGAATGGAAAGGAAGGTGTAAATAAAAGCAATGATTATAAGCCTGTTCCTAATGCTCCTAGAAAAACATGTCATAACTGTGGAAGTTCTAACCATCTGGCTTCTTTTTACAGGAAGAATAAGAACATAAACTCATTACCTTCAAAGTCAGGAGTTAAGAGTCAGTCTGTTAGATATAGGCCACAAAATCCTTGTTTTCATTGTGGTACTTTATGACATTCCATTTATACTTGTAAGGAATATCATAGTTTGTACTAGGATTATTATCAAATAAAACCTTCTTTAAAGAAAGTTAGCATTGTTCCTTCTAGTGTAAGTTCTGATACAAAGTCTGATAGTGTAATTGCTGATAAAAAATGTTAACATAAACTCTGATGCTAAATTCGCTGTAAATGTTAACAAACTTAATAAGGCCAAAGGATCCAAACAAGTCTGGGTCCTTAAAACTAATCATTAGTGGTCTTTGTGATTGCAGGGCAACAGGAAAAACATCCTAGTTCTGGACAGTGGATGCTCAGGACATATGACTGGAAATAAAGCCCTGTTATCAGACTTTGTGGAGAAAATAGGTCCAAGTTTCTTATGGAGATGGCAACATTGGAAAAGCACTGGGATATGGCAATATCAATCTTGGGAATGTCATCATTAAAGAAGTAACTCTAGTCTCAGGACTTAAACACAATCTGCTGAGTGTTAGTCAAATCTGTGACAAAGGTTATTGTGGCGCCCTCCAAACTCGGGTCAGAAGTTTGGGGTCCACACACACACACACACACACATCTTATTTATAACCTGCTTATAACAATAATAAAAATAACAATAATATGCAGTGACCCTATTTATCAACTACCGCGGATCGCAACAGGTTAAAGTATGCATACAAGCCACACATCTACTTATATTACATATCGTTCAAATCACAACCATTCAAACTCAAACTGAGTATTAAACTTTATTACAAACTTTTACAGACTTAAATTATTCCAAAAGAAGCCTACTAGCTCAGCTTTCTCAACTTGAACCCCTAGCTCTCGCTGTAACACCCCCAGATTCGGGGTCGGGGATTCGGGTTGTCACGAGTTCCATTTCCCTTATCAATACTTAATCTTAACAGTCAACCAACTACTGCGTACTGTGACCCCACAATATACACACACACCCACAAGTTATAGTCTCAGAGATGAATACCAAAAATAACACAAGTCATTTTATTCCACAATTATAAGTCATTATACCTCAAAAGGGTTTCTGAATAAATTTACATTTCCTTGCCATTATTACAATTTATAAATATACATAAGTTTGGTACAACAAAAGTTGAAAGCCTAGCCTATTGGTAGTTCCTACCTCAGCTACAACGGCATCAGCGCCTACAGGAAACTGTGGAACGTTTCCTATCCGCTCACGAATTGGGAGCTTGGTCATGTTCATCTTGGCTATCTGTTGTTGTGTGATGAAAGAAGAAAGCAAGGGTGAGCAACTGTAATGACCGAGGAATTACGCTTGTATTATATTATAATAATGATAAATTATGTATATTATGTGGTTAAATGTGTTAAGTCGTTAAACCCTAACTGATATGTGCTATGTGTTGGCTGTTTTGATCCAAACGTGTTTTGGATATTTATTGAGCATTTTATCATCAGTTATAATATATTATATCAAAACCTGTACAGCTCAAAACTATGTTTTAAAAGCCCGTATTTCAAACAAAATCATTGGCCCTATTTTGCCAAAATGCCATATCCCATATCGCTATTCTGAACCCCTAAACGTTTTACAAATTTACATTTTTCGCGAAAAACGACTTTTCCGGACCCCTTCGGGTACCAAAAGCCCCACAAAAATCACATTTTTATTTTTATATGATCATGAAATTATCATATATTATTTTTCTTTGCATTTTTGTAATATTCACAATTTTTGGGAATTTTTGACATTAATTTTGTATTTATTGGATATTTAAAAATTCATTATTAATACCCAAAAATTATAAAAATTGGGGCCAAATTTTTATTAGATGTATAATTAGACCCTTAATTTTATTTAGGGGTATTATTTTCATTAGTATAAATACCTATTTTATTATTAATTATTCATTAATTAATTGTTAAAAATCAGAAAATAAAAAAATTAGAAAGTGGGGGTGAAGAACAACCAGGGAATTAAACTACAGATTTGAGAGTGATTCTGTTACCCGTTTTGATCATGTGAGTAACCAAAACAAAGCTCTTGATCTCTACTTTCTGTTCATACCATCAATTTCATGTTTTGATGCTTAGATTTTAATTCATATTTTAGGGTTCATGAACTGAAATTGGGGGTTTTTGATTCTGGGGTTCTGGGTTGATTTTGATGCTTGGTATAGTTTCCTGTACTTGGTTACAATCGATTTATGTTATTTATTTGAACAAACGATTGTTCTAAGTGTTAGTTCTTAGTTTCAAGTTTATACAATTTTATTTTAGTTCGTTTTTGATTTTGTATGAATCTGAGATTATTTTGATTATAGGGGTTTGATTGTAGAACTAATAAGCTTTATTTTGATATATATTTGTAATTTTTCATGTAAGAATCTGTGAGTTTAGTATTTGGCCGGAAAATTGTTTGATTTGGCCGGAGAAATTGTTCCCGGAGTTATTAGGCGAGGTTGTTGGCATGGGTGTGTTTCTCGAGTGATTTTGAATGAAAACCTGCAAAGAATCGATTCAAATGGTTCGTGGTTGTGCCAAATCGAAGCCGCCGGAGTTCGTGACGGAGCTCGCCGGCCGATGCTCTGTTCTTGGCCGGAGAAGACAACCTGTGCAACGGAGACGAAAGAGGACAACGGGGTTGTGTTGCTGCAGTCACGTGGAGTCGAACGGGACAAGAACCTTGCAGAAACGATGGCCTGAAAGCTGGGAATTGCTCGTCGGAAAACTCGTCGGAACCGGTCACCATTGCCGGATTCTGGGCAGCCTGGCCGTGTTCTTGAAGACCCGGGTTCGACTCGGTTTCCAACCCGGTTTCGACCCGGGGTTTGATCCAATAAAACCAAAAATCAGTTCCAGAATTATGTTTCTGGATTTTAATTATTTATTTATATTTATTAAAGTAAAAATCAGTTTTTAATAATTCTAAAAAGTAAATAAAAATTAGATTTAAATTCTGAAAAGTATTATTAATAATTTCTGAATTATTTTATTAATTTAGAAATTTGAAATTAGTTATCTATTTAATTATTTATTAGTTATCTAATTAGTTAATAATTAGGTAATTAATTAATAATTAGGTAAATAATTAATAAATAAGGATTAAAAATAATCGAATAATATGAATAATAATTCGTTAATTAGTTACATATTCCGAGTAACTCGTACCTATTCGAGTCGTGATTCGTTAAGTTAGAATTATTAATCGAGCGATATTTAGTCGAAGAATATCGTACTAATTATTCGTATCGAATAATTAAATATGATAATTAATTAACGAATTGTATAAGTTATAATAATAATAACAGTTCGATAGTTATTCGAGAATCGCGAGTAGCTCGTATTTATACGAGTAGTTGCTCGTTGAATTATGATTCGAATAATATTTATTTATTCGATAAGTATCGTATCAGTTATTTGTATCGATTAGTTATTTGTAAATAATCGATCTAATTGAGTAAGTGATAATAATTTGTAAATAATTTTAATAAATTATAATTAATTCTAATAATTAGGGATTAATTATTTTAAAATACAATAATTATTAATTAATTATTTAAAAATATAATTAAGGATTATTTAATTATAATTAATTATTTATAATTAATTATTAATTAATTAAATCTTGTTTAATTCATAATAATTCAACCGTTAGTCCGATTTGAGCGAAACGAAGACCCCTAGACTCAGAAAAATGAAACGAATCCAAAAAAATAATTGTAAGTTATAATTTCTTCCGGAAGAGAGTGGTCTTGTGATTAATAGTTCGTAGGCCCTAATAGGGGTATAATTTAATCGAATAATCCCGAAAAATTATAATAAAGTCAGATAAGGCTAGTTAATGCAGGTATGAGTCTAGAATCAATTCTAAAAAAATAATTATAAGTCTAAAAATTGATTATGTGCTTTATGTGCTATGTGCTTTATGTGATTATGTGAACCTATGTGCTATATCAATATATGTGTATATATGCGAATCAGATAGAAACGCATGGGTAGACTTATAAGGTTAAGTGATATCAATTCCAGATACACGTATATAGTAAGTTATCTAAACAACTATCTTTCCATGATTGGTTCAGTGTTAGCAAGGCAGAGTAAGCTAGGGACAAAAGGCGGTGAGTTGAATCAGGTTAAGTACGCGCGAGGCAAGTTTTTCCCTTATTCTAAATTCAGAATAGTGAATTATATTCCATTTTATATACAATTACACTTTGATAATTCTTGTTCATATGCACTGATACATATTGATTCTTGTTTCTATTTCATTTCGATTCTTGATTTCTCCCAATTTATTGAATCTCTATTCATATTCCAATATTTTTACCCTTGTTACATATATTATGATATATCCTGATGTTGGGATACATCAAAAGCATTCTGATTGTTCCGGATGCTAAACTTCAGACTGGATGGTTACGATACAGGCTGGGTTTTACTCAGACCTTTAATTAATAGGCCATAGCTGCCTGAGTACTCTTTATGTTGGTTGGATCTATACAGTTCGGTATAGATTCGCACTATATCCTGACTGATCAGCGGGTTATAGTGCATATGTTGGTTCTTGTTTCCAGTCTTGTTCATTTGGCACTCGCCAGTATTGGCAAATTATTAGTCTATACAGACTCAGATGGTTGATCAAACCAGCAGCTTATTGGTTTACTTATTTCTCTCTCTTTATACTATCTATATTGTTGCAGGCTTGTTGAGCAATTTTGGCTCATCCTCTTTTATTGTTATTCCTATTGTCTTACAGTTAAGGTAGAGAATGAAACCCATCAGAACCCGCGTAGTCAAGAAGCGAGTCAAGCAGCGGGACCCTCTTATACCAAGGGTGTTCATCCCTATCCCTGAAGAGAGCTTTGAGTTATCAGATCAGGTGTAACAGGATAAGTACTATTATGGTTTGAATAAAAGTTGTGTGGTGAGCATGTAGATAGAATAAAGTTTGTAATAAAGAGAGTTCTTGAGACGGATTGTTTTTATTTGGTTTGTAATAAAGTTAGTATGTGGTTCTTGTTTTCAAATCTTAACCTTAAAAGATCCTGAGTAGTAGTAGTTCGGGGTAACTATTTCAATTATATTCCGCTTGTGCGAGATTAGTGAGAAGTTATTATTAGTAATGCCCCAAATCTATACCCGGATTTGGAGGGTGTTATAGTTGGCATCAGAGCTTATGTTTGACCTTTGAAAACAAGAACATTAGGGCTAAGATAAGATAGGAAAATGAGATAGGATGAGAGTAAGAATGTTAGGATTGTTTGTCTATGTGATTAGAAGTTATGAGTTTAGGATTGTGATTTGATTGTTTTGTGTTATTATTTTTATGTATATTAGATGGCTTCTTTATCATCATCTACGGAGAGGACCGAGACAGATCCAGTGGATGCACCGATAGTAGCCCCAGTGTCAGAGCAGATCTTACCTCCATTACCACCTGAGCCAGCACCAGAGATACCACTTCCCCCAGAGTGGGAGGATTTAGAGCCTCAGATTCCTATGCCACCAGTCGAGATTCCAGAGCTGCCACATATGGAGTTAGAGGCAGAGCCGCCAGTGTATGCGCCGATAGAGCAGCCTGTCTTATTTCCTGCCCCATTAGCCATTTATGCACCTGTTCCAGGAGTTTATCAGTTTCCTCAGCCAGAGTTTATGGATGATATTGTGGTGGATGGACCATTACCTTCTCGAGGTTCCAGCACTGATCTTCGGGAGCATCATACCGTGACTTACCAGCGCTTTCAGGCAGAGAGGGAGGAGAGGATTAGATGGCAGAACCAGTGTAGGGAGATCCTTGGGTTGTATGAGACACAGACGGATGGTCCTGTCAGAGCATTACGACCGGATTATATACTGAGAGAGAGGCTACATCATATTCACCGGGTTAGTTCGCAGCAGCTTACTGATTTGAGACAGCAGGATCTTAGTGCAGAGACAGCATATCGCAGAGCATTGGGACTTACCGAGGCAGTGCTAGAGGCATTGCAGGAGGAGTTGAGCCACGTACCACCAGGATTTTGAGACCAGCAGATCAATGAGTGTGGTATTATGTATATTTTGTAGATAGAGGCAGCATAGTATTGTATGACTAGTGTGTATGAGTGTAGTTACTGACTTTGACCGATAGTAGTAGTAGCAGTATGACTGTTATATCATAGGTTTTTGTATCAAGCACTGACACCTGTAGCTGGTGTTCTACATGTATATATACGAGATGATCTTTTGCACGTTTCTTTATTTTATTTCAGTTATTTAAGCATTTATATTTATTTCAGTACCATTGCATATTTACAAATGTAGTTTTATTTACGATCATGTTGTATCCTTATGTAAAAAAAAAACACATCATACTGTTTTATCTATTCAGTTATTTAATAAGCTGTTTTATTTTCTCAAATCGACTGTTTTAATATATGTTTAATATACTGTTATTAAAGAAGACCGTTGTTTATTTACCAGAAAGATGGCACCTAAAAGAAAAACACAACCCGATTCATCGAATGGGAACACCGAGGGCCAAAACAATAATAAACAGATGGATCAGATGTTTAATCTCATGCAACAGCAAATGTTGATGATGCAACAACAAATGCAGCAGCAACAGCAGCAGTTCCAGCAACAGATGTTACAGCAAGCCGCTCATCCAGGACATCAAGTACCACCAGCAGCGCCTACGACCACTTTCAAGCAATTTCAGTCGGTGAAGCCACCGGAATTTATGGGTTCCACGGATCCTACAAAAGCGAGAGCTTGGCTGAAAGAGATGGAAAAGGCTTTTTCGTTGGTAAAGGTTGAGGAAGAGCAGAAGACGGATTTTTCTAGCTATTTCCTGAAAGGCGAAGCTAATTACTGGTGGGAATCGAAGAAAGCTTTGGAAGAAGAAGGTGTGGTGACCTGGGATAGATTCACTGATTTTCTTGGAGAAATATTTTCCTCGTTTTATGAAAAACCAGATGGAGATCAAGTTCCTGGAGCTGAAACAAGACAACTTATCGGTTGCGGATTATGAGACCAAGTTTACTGAATTGGCAAGGTTTGTTCCAGAGCAGGTGGATACGGACGAGAAGCGGGCCAAGAGATTTCAGCAAGGACTAAAACCATGGATTCGTAGCAGGGTAGCTGTGTTTGAATTGACAACTTATACGGTTGTTCAGAAGGCTATGATTATTGAAGGAGAAAGCGAAGCAGCTCAGAAAGAGAAAGGACCAGGGAATTTTCAGAATCGTTTCAACAAAAGGCCGGGATTTCAAGCTCGAGGAAAAGTAAACTTTAGGAGGCCAGAACAAAACAACCAGAGGATGGGTAATCGACTACCTGCCCCAACTCAGCAAAGGCTTATTCGACCGCCTGTACCTGATTGCAGAACGTGTGGTAGAAAGCATACGGGAATTTGCAACAAGCCAAATGTCACGTGTTTCAAGTGCAAGCAAAGGGGACACTATTCTGGAGAATGTCCGATGGGAAAAGCAGAAGTTACTTGTTTTCAATGTGGGAGAAAAGGATATATCGCCAGAGACTGGAGAGGAATTGTAATGGCCGCTAGTATTCCAAGAGTTTTAGCATTACCTCCACCTCCACTACCACAGCAATATCAGCCCAAAGCAAGGACTTTCAACATGTCAATGAAGGAAGCGGTACAGAGTCCGAATGTGGTTGCAGGTACACTTCCTGTAAATTCCGTAAATGCTTTGGTATTGATTGATTCAGGAGCTACTAGATCTTTTATTTCTGAAGCTTTTATCTCTAAAATAAATTGTGAGGTACAGTGGTTAGATGAAGTGTTAGTCATAAAATTAGCGAATAATGATCAGGTTGCAGTAGATCGAGTATGCCCGAGTTGTGATATTGAGATAGGAAGATGTCATTTTTCAGTTGATTTGATACCTTTTAGGTTAGGGGAGTTTGATGTTATTCTAGGAATGGATTGGCTATCTAGTAATAATGCTCAAATTGACTGTGCGAATAAGAGAGTGAAATTGCAAACTGAAGAAAATGAAACGGTAATATTAAAGGTGAGAAGCAAAAGCAGAAATTCCTATCAATAATGCAAACGAGAAGATTGCTACGCCAAGGATGTCAAGCTTATTTAGCCTATGTACGTGATGTGATAAGGGAAATCCACAGATTAAAGATATTCCATTAGTTTGTGAATTTCTTGATTTTTCCAGACGAATTACCAGGACTTCCACCAGATCGAGAAATCGAGTTCACTATTGACTTGACGCCAGGGACGAACCAATTTCGAAAGCTCCATATCGAATGGCACCTGTTGAAATGAGGGAATTAGCAAAGCAGTTGCAAGAACTTCTTGACAAAGGAATTATAAGGCCAAGTGTATCCCCATGGGGCGCGCCAGTATTGTTCGTGAAAAAGAAGGATGGCAGTATGCGACTGTGTATTGATTATCGTGAGCTGAACAAGTTAACTATCAAGAATAAATATCCTTTACCTCGCATCGATGATTTATTTGATCAATTAAAAGGAGCAGCATGGTTTTCGAAAATCGACTTACGATCAGGCTATCATCAGTTAAAGATCAAGGCCGAAGATATTCCAAAGACAGCATTTAGAACGAGGTACGGACACTATGAATTTCTTGTGATGGCTTTTGGATTAACGAATGCACCTGCAGCGTTTATGGATTTGATGAATCGAATATTCAAGAAGTATTTGGATAAGTTTATCATTGTATTTATTGATGACATTTTGATCTACTCAAAGACGGGAGAAGAGCATGCAGCGCATTTAAGAACGACATTGGAGATATTACGAAAGGAGCAGCTTTATGCAAAATTTTCAAAATGTGAATTTTGGTTGAAAGAAGTGCAGTTTCTAGGGCATATCATCAGCAGAGAAGGCATTCAAGTTGATCCAGCAAAGATTGAAGCTGTGCTGAATTGGGAAAGACCAAAGACGCCGACAGAGGTTCGAAGTTTCTTAGGTTTGGCAGGATATTATCGAAGATTTGTCAAAGATTTTGCGAAGATAGCAACACCGTTGACCAAATTAACTCGACAAAGTGAAAAGTTCGAATGGAATAGTAAATGTGAAGAAAGTTTTCAAGAGTTGAAGAATCGGTTGGTGACTGCACCAGTATTAGTACTGCCAGACGAGCAAGGAAATTTTGTTATTTACAGTGACGCTTCATATCGTGGTTTAGGATGTGTGTTGATGCAACATGGTAACGTCATTGCATATGCGTCGCGACAACTTAAACCTCATGAGCAGAAATATCCTACGCATGATCTGGAATTGGCAGCAATTGTATTTGCATTGAAGCTTTGGAGACATTATCTGTACGGTGAAAAATGCGAAATCTATACGGATCATAAAAGTCTGAAGTATATCTTCACGCAAAAGGAACTGAACATGCGACAACGTCGATGGCTGGAATTGATTAAAGATTATGATGTTACAATCAGTTATCATCCAGGAAAAGCAAATGTTGTAGCAGATGCACTAAGCAGAAAAGAAAGATTGAATCGGTTAACTTCATGTGAAGAATTGGTTAAAGAATTCGACAAATTGGAAATTGAGATTCGTATTCCTCATGAATCTGCAGGAACTATTTACGCTATGACTTTTCAACCAGGGTTGCTAGAAAAGATTCGCCATTGTCAAGATAAAGTGATGAGTCAAGACGACAACTTAACAGGAGAAGAGATTACAACTCAGAAAGATAATGAAGGAATTTTACGTTTTACGTCAAGAATCTGGATCCCTAACGTGGTAGAATTAAAAGAAGAAATTATGCGAGATGCGCACAATTCGAAGTATTCCATTCATCCAGGAAGCACGAAAATGTATCGCGATTTGAAGGAAAACTTTTGGTGGCCGAATATGAAGAAGGAGATAGCAGAATGGGTGAGTAAATGCTACACATGCCAGCGAGTTAAAGCAGAGCATCAACGTCCTAGTGGGTTATTGCAACCATTAGACATTCCAGAATGGAAATGGGAACATCTAGCGATGGATTTCGTAGTGGGACTTCCAAGGACGAAAGCCAATCACGATGCAATTTGGGTTATTATTGATCGATTGACGAAATCAGCACATTTTCTTCCAATTAATGAGAGATTTTCATTGGACAAGCTAGTGCATTTATATCTTAAAGAAATTGTGATGCGTCATGGAGTACCAGTATCAATTGTATCGGATCGAGATCCTCGTTTCAATTCAAGATTTTGGAGACAATTCCAAGAATGTCTAGGAACGAAGTTGAATATGAGTACAGCCTATCATCCGCAAACTGACGGTCAAAGTGAAAGGACAATTCAAACGATTGAAGACATGTTACGAGTTTGTGCGATCGATTTTGAAGGTAGTTGGGATGAACATTTACCCCTAGTGGAATTTTCTTATAATAACAGCTATCACGCCAGTATTGGAATGCCACCGTATGAAGCATTATATGGAAGGAAATGCAGATCACCAGTGCATTGGGATGAAGTTGGAGAACGCAAGATTTTGGGTCCAGAATTAATTCAGCAGACAAAAGAAAAGATTAAACTCATTCGAAAACGAATCGAGACAGCACAAAACAGGCAAAGCAGATATGCAGACCAAGCAAGGAAGGATGTGGACTATCAGGAAGGAGAACGCGTATTGCTCAAAATATCGTCATGGAAAGGATTGATCAGATTTGGCAATAAAGGGAAATTGAAGCCACGATACGTTGGACCATTTGAGATTTTGAAGAAAATTGGGAAGGTTGCGTATGAATTAGCTCTACCACACCATATGCAGCACATTCACAACGTATTTCATGTATCTATGCTTAAAAAGTATAATCCTGATACAAGGCATGTAATAGAATATGAACCAGTAGAACTTCAGGCAGATTTGTCATATGTAGAGCAGCCAATAAGAATTCTAGATAGGCAAGAGAGGATATTAAGAAATAAGTCTGTGTCATTAGTGAGAGTTTTATGGAGAAACCCAGTGGTTGAAGAATCAACCTGGGAGCTTGAGAGTGAAATGTTAGAAAGGTATCCTCAGTTATTTGCATAATGTGATTCTGAGGACAGAATCTTGTTAAAGGGGGGGAGAATGTAACGACCGAGGAATTACGCTTGTATTATATTATAATAATGATAAATTATGTATTATTATGTGGTTAAATGTGTTAAGTCGTTAAACCCTAACTGATATGTGCTATGTGTTGGGTTTTGATCCAAACGTGTTTTGGATATTTATTGAGCATTTTATCATCAGTTATATATATTATATCAAAACCTGTACAGCTCAAAACTATGTTTTAAAAGCCCGTATTTCAAACAAAATCATTGGCCCTATTTTGCCAAAAATGCCCTATCCCATATCGCTATTCTGAACCCCTAAACGTTTTACAAATTTACCTTTTTCGCGAAAAACGACTTTTCCGGACCCCTTCGGGTACCAAAAGCCCCACAAAAATCACATTTTTATTTTTATATGATCATGAAATTATCATATTATTTTTCTTTGCATTTTTGTAATATTCACAATTTTTGGGATATTTTTGACATTAATTTTGTATTTATGTGGATATTTAAAAATTCATTATTAATTACCAAAAATTATCAAAACTTGGGCCTAATATTTTTATTAGATGTATAATTGAGACCCTTAATGTATTTAGGGGTCTATTTTATAGTATAAATACCTATTTTATTTAATTATTTCATAATTAATTGTAAAAATCAGAAAAATAACAAAAATTATTGAAAGGTGGGGGTGTTTTGGGTGGAAGAACAACCAGGAATAAATCTGCAGAAGATTGGAGTGATTGTTACCGTTTTGATCATGTGAGTAACCAAAACAAAGCCCTTGATCTCTACTTTCTGTTCATACCATCAATTTCAGTTTTTGATGCTTAGATTTTCAATTCAATATTTTAGGGTCATGAACTGAAATTGGGGGTTTTTGATTCTGGGGTTCTGGGTTGATTTTGATGCTTGGTATAGTTTCCTGTACTTGGTTACAATTGATTTATGTTATTTATTTGAACAAACGATTGTTCTAAGTGTTAGTTCTTAGTTTCAAGTTTATACAATTTTATTTTAGTTCGTTTTTGATTTTGTATGAATCTGAGATTGTTTTGATTATGGGTTTGATTGTAGAACTAATAAGCTTTATTTTGATATATTATTTGTAATTTTTCGTGTAAGAATCTGTGAGTTTAGTATTTGGCCGGGAAAATTGTTTGATTTGGCTGGAGAAATTGTTCCCGGAGTTATTAGGCGATGTTGTTGGCATGGGTGTGTTTCTCGAGTGATTTAGAATGAAAACCTGCAAAAATCGATTCAAATGGTTCGTGGTTGTGCCAAATCGAAGCCGCCGGAGTTCGTGATGGAGCTCGCCGGCCGATGCTCTGTTCTTGGCCGGAAGGAAGACAACCTGTGCAACGGAGACGAAAGAGGACAACGGGGTTGTGTTGCTGCAGTCACGTGGAGTCGAACGGGACAAGAACCTTGCAGAAACGATGGCCTGAAAGCTGGGAATTGCTCGTCGGAAAACTCGTCGGAACCGGTCACCATTGCCGGATTCTGGGCAGCCTGGCCGTGTTCTTGAAGACCCGGGTTCGACCCGGTTTCCAACCCGGTTTCGACCCGAAGTTTGATCCAATAAAACCAAAAATCAGTTCCAGAATTATGTTTCTGGAATTTTAATTATTTATTTATATTTTATTAAAGTAAAAATCAGTTTTTAATAATTCTAAAAAGTAAATAAAAATTAGATTTAAATTCTGAAAAGTATTATTAATAATTTCTGAATTATTTTATTAATTTAGAAATTTGAAATTAGTTATCTATTTAATTATTTATTAGCTATCTAATTAGTTAATAATTAGGTAATTAATTAATAATTAGGTAAATAATTAATAAATAAGGATTAAAAATAATCGAATAATATGAATAATAATTCGTTAATTAGTTAAATATTCCGAGTAACTCGTACCTATTCGAGTTGTGATTCGTTAAGTTAGAATTATTAATCGAGCGATATTCATTCGAAGAATATCGTACTAATTATTCGTATCGAATAATTAAATATCGATAATTAATTAACGAATTGTATAAGTTATAATAATAATAACAGTTCGATAGTTATTCGAGAATCGCGAGTAGCTCGTATTTATACGAGTAGTTGCTCGTTGAATTATGATTCGAATAATATTTATTTATTCGATAAGTATCATATCAGTTATTTGTATCGATTAGTTATTTGTAAATAATCCATCTAATTGAGTAAGTGATAAAAATTTGTAAATAATTTTAATAAATTATAATTAATTCTAATAATTAGGGATTAATTATTTTAAAATACAATAATTATTAATTAATTATGTAAAAATATAATTAAGCATTATTTAATTATAATTAATTATTTATAATTAATTATTAATTAATTAAATCTTATTTAATTCATAATAATTCAACCGTTAGTCCGATTTGAGCGAAACGAAGACCCCTAGACTCAGAAAAATGAAACGAATCCAATAAAAATAATTGTAAGTTATAATTTCTTCCGGAAGAGAGTGGTCTTGTGATAATTAATAGTTCGTAGGCCCTAATAGGGGTATAATTTAATCGAATAATCCCGAAAAATTATAATAAAGTCAGATAAGGCTAGTTAATGCAGGTATGAGTCTAGAATCAATTCTAAAAAATAATAATTATAAGTCTAAAAATTGATTATGTGCTTTATGTGCTATGTGCTTTATGTGATTATGTGAACCTATGTGCTATATCAATATATGTGTATATATGTGAATCAGATAGAAACGCATGGGTAGACTTATAAGGTTACGTGATATCAATTCCAGATACACGTATATAGTAAGTTATCTAAACAACTATCTTTCCATGATTGGTTCAGTGTTAGCAAGGCAGAGTAAGCTAGGGACAAAAGGCAGTGAGTTGAATCAGGTTAAGTACGCGCGAGGCAAGTGTTTCCCATATTCTAAATTCAGAATAGTGAATTATATTCCATTTTACATATCAATTACACTTTGATAATTCTTGTTCATACGCACTGATACATATCTATTGATTCTTGTTTCTATTTCATTTCGATTCTTGATTTCTCCCAATTTATTGAATCCTCTATTCATATTCCAATATTTTTACCCTTGTTACATATATTATGATATATCCTGATGTTGGGATACATCAAAAGCATTCCGATTATTCCGGATGCTAAACTTCGGACTGAATGGTTACGATACAGGCTGGGTTTTACTCAGACCTTTAATTAATAGGCCATAGCTGCCTGAGTACTCTTTATGTTGGTTGGATCTATACAGTTGGGTATAGATTCGCACTGTATCCTGACTGATCAGCGGGTTATAGTGCATATGTTGGTTCTTGTTTCCAGTCTTGTTCATTTGGCACTCGCCAGTATTGGCAAATTATTAGTCTATACAGACTCAGATGGTTGATCAAACCAGCAGCTTATTGGTTCACTTATTTCTCTCGCTTTATACTATCTATATTGTTGCAGGCTTGTTGAGCAATTTTGGCTCATCCTCTTTTATATTTATTCCTATTGTCTTACAGTGATTTTCAAGACCTTTCCTTTCGCCATGAGCTATGTCCGCATCTAAAGTCTTCGCTGGAGCAGCTGTTTTGACTACTTATTTCTGTATTAATACACAATGACTCAAGAGAGAATCCTTATAGGCTTAACTAGGTTAACTCCTATTTGTGGATGAGAAAATGAAATTCTTACAATAGAATGTAGAGAATGAAACCCATCAGAACCCGCGTAGTCAAGAAGCGAGTCAAGCAGCGGGACCCTCTTATACCAAGGGTGTTCATCCCTATCCCTGAAGAGAGCTTTGAGTTATCAGATCAGGTGTAACAGGATAAGTACTATTATGGTTTGAATAAAAGTTGTGTGGTGAGCATGTAGATAGAATAAAGTTTTGTAATAAAGAGAGTTCTTGAGACGGATTGTTTTTATTTGGTTTGTAATAAAGTTAGTATGTGGTTCTTGTTTTCAAATCTTAACCTTAAAAGATCCTGAGTAGTAGTAGTTCGGGGTAACTATTTCAATTATATTCCGCTTGTGCGAGATTAGTGAGTAGTTATTATTAGTAATGCCCCAAATCTATACCCCGGATTTGGAGGGTGTTACAGTTGGCATCAGAGCTTAGGTTTGACCTTTGAAAACAAGAACGTTAGGGCTAAGATAAGATAGGAAAATGAGATAGGATGAGAGTAAGAATGTTAGGATTGTTTGTCTATGTGATTAGAAGTTATGAGTTTTGGATTGTGATTTGATTGTTTTTGTGTTATTATTTTATGTATATTAGATGGCTTCTTTATCATCATCTACGGAGAGGACCGAGACAGATCCAGTGGATGCACCGATAGTAGCCCCAGTGTCAGAGCAGATCTTACCTCCATTGCCACCTGAGCCAGCACCAGAGATACCACTTCCCCCAGAGGTACCAGGTTTCGTAGATTATTTTCCATATTTTGAGCCAGAGATACCAGATTTTCCACCACTAGAGTTCCCGATGTTCGATATTCCTGACATGATTGACCTTCCGCAGTGGGAGGATTTAGAGCCTCAGATTCCTATGCCACCAGTCGAGATTCCAGAGCTGCCACATATGGAGTTAGAGGCAGAGCCGCCAGTGTATGCGCCGATGGAGCATCCTGTCTTATTTCCTGCTCCATTAGCCATTTATGCACCTATTCTAGGAGTTTATCAGTTTCCTCAGCCAGAGTTTATGGATGATATTGTGGTGGATGGACCATTACCTTCTCGAGGTTCCAGCACTGATCTTCGGGAGCATCATACCGTGACTTACCAGCGCTTTCAGGCAGAGAGGGAGGAGAGGATTAGATGGCAGAACCAGTGTAGGGAGATTCTTGGGTTGTATGAGACACAGACGGATGGTCCTGTCAGAGCATTACGACCGGATTATATACTGAGAGAGAGGCTACATCATATTCACCGGGTTAGTTCGCAGCAGCTTACTGATTTGAGACAGCAGGATCTTAGTGCAGAGACATCATATCGCAGAGCATTGGGACTTACCGAGGCAGTGCTAGAGGCATTGCAGGAGGAGTTGAGCCACGTACCACCAGGATTTTGAGACCAGCAGATCAATGAGTGTGGTATTATGTATATTTTGTAGATAGAGGCAGCATAGTATTGTATGACTAGTGTGTATGAGTGTAGTTACTGAACTTGACCGATAGTAGTAGTAGCAGTATGACTGTTATATCATAGGTTTTTGTATCAAGCACTGACACCTGTAGCTGGTGTTCTACATGTATATATACGAGATGATCTTTTGCACGTTTCTTTATTTTATTTTCAGTTATTTAAGCATTTATATTTATTTCAGTACCATTACATATTTACAAATGTAGTTTTATTTACGATCATGTTGTATCCTTATGTAAAAAAAAACACATCATACTGTTTTATCTATTCAGTTATTTAATAAGCTGTTTTATTTTCTCAAATCGACTATTTTAATATATGTTTAATATACTGTTATTAAAGAAGACCGTTGTTTATTTACCAGAAAGATGGCACCTAAAAGAAAAACACAACCCTATTCATCGAATGGGAACACCGAGGGCCAAAACAATAATAAACAGATGGATCAGATGTTTAATCTCATGCAACAGCAAATGTTGATGATGCAACAACAAATGCAGCAGCAACAACAGCAGTTCCAGCAACAGATGTTACAGCAAGCCGCTCATCCAGGACATCAAGTACCACCAGCAGCGCCTACGACCACTTTCAAGCAATTTCAGTCGGTGAAGCCACCAGAATTTATGGGTTCCACGGATCCTACAAAAGCGAGAGCTTGGCTGAAAGAGATGGAAAAGGCTTTTTCGTTGGTAAAGGTTGAGGAAGAGCAGAAGACGGATTTTCTAGCTATTTCCTGAAAGGCGAAGCTAATTACTGGTGGGAATCGAAGAAAGCTTTGGAAGAAGAAGGTGTGGTGACCTGGGATAGATTCACTGATCTTTTCTTGGAGAAATATTTTCCTCGTTTTATGAAAAACCAGATGGAGATCAAGTTCCTGGAGCTGAAACAAGACAACTTATCGGTTGCGAATTATGAGACCAAGTTTACTGAATTGGCAAGGTTTGTTCCAGAGCAGGTGGATACGGATGAGAAGCGGGCCAAAAGATTTCAGCAAGGACTAAAACCATGGATTCGTAGCAGGGTAGCTGTGTTTGAATTAACAACTTATACGACTATTGTTCAGAAGGCTATGATTATTGAAGGAGAAAGCGAAGCAACTCAGAAAGAGAAAGGACCAGGGAATTTTCAGAATCGTTTCAACAAAAGGCCGGGATTTCAAGCTCGAGGAAAAGTAAACTTTAGGAGGCCAGAACAAAACAACCAGAGGATGGGTAATCGACTACCTGCCCCAACTCAGCAAAGGCTTATTCGATCGCCTGTACCTGATTGCAGAACGTGTGGTAGAAAGCATACGGGAATTTGCAACAAGCCAAATGTCACGTGTTTCAAGTGCAAGCAAAGGGGACACTATTCTGGAGAATGTCCGATGGGAAAAGCAGAATTTACTTGTTTTCAATGTGGAAGAAAAGGACATATCGCCAGAGACTGCAGAGGAATTGCAATGGCCGCTAGTATTCCAAGAGTTTTAGCATTACCTCCACCTCCACTACCACAGCAATATCAGCCCAAAGTAAGGACTTTCAACATGTCAATGAAGGAAGCGGTACAGAGTCCGAATGTGGTTGCAGGTACACTTCCTGTAAATTCCGTAAATGCTTTGGTATTGATTGATTCAGGAGCTACTAGATCTTTTATTTCTGAAGCTTTTATCTCTAAAATAAATTGTGAGGTACAGTGGTTAGATGAAGTGTTAGTCATAAAATTAGCGAATAATGATCAGGTTGCATTAGATCGAGTATGCCCGAGTTGTGATATTGAGATAGGAAGATGTCATTTTTTAGTTGATTTGATACCTTTTAGGTTAGGGGAGTTTGATGTTATTCTAGGAATGGATTGGCTATCTAGTAATAATGCTCAAATTGACTGTGCGAATAAGAGAGTGAAATTGCAAACTGAAGAAAATGAAACGGTAATATTCAAAGGTGAGAAGCAAAAGCAGAAATTCCTATCAATAATGCAAACGAGAAGATTGCTACGCCAAGGATGTCAAGCTTATTTAGCCTATGTACGTGATGCTGATAAGGGAAATTCACAGATTAAAGATATTCCATTAGTTTGTGAATTTCTTGATATTTTTCCAGACGAATTACCAGGACTTCCACCAGATCGAGAAATCGAGTTCACTATTGACTTGACGCCAGGGACTGAACCAATTTCGAAAGCTCCATATCGAATGGCACCTGTTGAAATGAGGGAATTAGCAAAGCAGTTGCAAGAACTTCTTGACAAAGGAATTATAAGGCCAAGTGTATCCCCATGGGGCGCGCCAGTATTGTTCGTGAAAAAGAAGGATGGCAGTATGCGACTGTGTATTGATTATCATGAGTTGAACAAGTTAACTATCAAGAATAAATATCCTTTACCTCGCATTGATGATTTATTTGATCAATTAAAAGGAGCAGCATGGTTTTCGAAAATCGACTTACGATCAGGCTATCATCAGTTAAAGATCAAGGCCGAAGATATTCCAAAGACAGCATTTAGAACGAGGTACAGACACTATGAATTTCTTGTGATGGCTTTTGGATTAACGAATGCACCTGCAGCGTTTATGGATTTGATGAATCGAATATTCAAGAAGTATTTGGATAAGTTTATCATTATATTTATTGATGACATTTTGATCTACTCAAAGACGGGAGAAGAGCATGCAGCGCATTTAAGAACGACATTGGAGATATTACGAAAGGAGCAGCTTTATGCAAAATTTTCAAAATGTGAATTTTGGTTGAAAGAAGTGCAGTTTCTAGGGCATATCATCAGCAGAGAAGACATTCAAGTTGATCCAGCAGAGATTGAAGCTGTACTGAATTGGGAAAGACCAAAGACGCCGACAGAGGTTCGAAGTTTCTTAGGTTTGGCAGGATATTATCGAAGATTTGTCAAAGATTTTGCGAAGATAGCAACACCGTTGACCAAATTAACTCGACAAAGTGAAAAGTTCGAATGGAATAGTAAATGTGAAGAAAGTTTTCAAGAGTTGAAGAATCGGTTGGTGACTGCACCAGTATTAGTACTGCCAGACGAGCAAGGAAATTTTGTTATTTACAGTGACGCTTCATATCGTGGTTTAGGATGTGTGTTGATGCAACATGGTAACGTCATTGCATATGCGTCGCGATAACTTAAACCTCATGAGCAGAAATATCCTACGCATGATCTGGAATTGGCAGCAATTGTATTTGCATTGAAGCTTTGGAGACATTATCTGTACGGTGAAAAATGCGAAATCTATACGGATCATAAAAGTCTGAAGTATATCTTCACTCAAAAGGAACTGAACATGCGACAACGTCGATGGCTGGAATTGATTAAAGATTATGATGTTACAATCAGTTATCATCCAGGAAAAGCAAATGTTGTGGCAGATGCACTAAGCAGAAAAGAAAGATTGAATCGGTTAACTTCATGTGAAGAATTGGTTAAAGAATTCGACAAATTGGAAATTGAGATTCGTATTCCTCATGAATCTGCAGGAACTATTTACGCTATGACTTTTCAACCAGGGTTGCTAGAAAAGATTCGCCATTGTCAAGATAAAGTGATGAGTCAAGACGACAACTTAACAGGAGAAGAGATTACAACTCAGAAAGATAATGAAGGAATTTTACGTTTTATGTCAAGAATCTGGATCCCTAACGTAGTAGAATTAAAAGAAGAAATTATGCGAGATGCGCACAATTCGAAGTATTCCATTCATCCAGGAAGCACGAAAATGTATCGCGATTTGAAGGAAAACTTTTGGTGGCCGAATATGAAGAAGGAGATAGCAGAATGGGTGAGTAAATGCTACACATGCCAGCGAGTTAAAGCAGAGCATCAACGTCCTAGTGGGTTATTGCAACCATTAGACATTCCAGAATGGAAATGGGAACATCTAGCGATGGATTTCGTAGTGGGACTTCCAAGGACGAAAGCCAATCACGATGCAATTTGGGTTATTATTGATCGATTGACGAAATCAACACATTTTCTTCCAATTAATGAGAGATTTTCATTGGACAAGCTAGTGCATTTATATCTTAAAGAAATTGTGATGTGTCATGGAGTACCAGTATCAATTGTATCGGATCGAGATCCTCGTTTCAATTCAAGATTTTGGAGACAATTCCAAGAATGTCTAGGAACGAAGTTGAATATGAGTACAGCCTATCATTCGCAAACTGACGGTCAAAGTGAAAGGACAATTCAAATGATTGAAGACATGTTACGAGTTTGTGCGATCGATTTTGAAGGTAGTTGGGATGAACATTTACCCCTAGTGGAATTTTCTTATAATAACAGCTATCACGCCAGTATTGGAATGCCACCGTATGAAGCATTATATGGAAGGAAATGCAGATCACCAGTGCATTGGGATGAAGTTGGAGAATGCAAGATTTTGAGTCCAGAATTAATTCAGCAGACAAAAGAAAGGATTAAACTCATTCGAAAACGAATCGAGACAGCACAAAACAGGCAAAGCAGATATGCAGACCAAGCAAGGAAGGATGTGGACTATCAGGAAGGAGAACGCGTATTGCTCAAAATATCGCCATGGAAAGGATTGACCAGATTTGGCAATAAAGGGAAATTGAAGCCACGATACGTTGGACCATTTGAGATTTTAAAGAAAATTGGGAAGGTTGCGTATGAATTAGCTCTACCACCCCATATGCAGCACATTCACAATGTATTTCATGTATCTATGCTTAAGAAGTATAATCCTGATACAAGGCATGTAATAGAATATGAACCAGTAGAACTTCAGGCAGATTTGTCATATGTAGAGCAGCCAATAAGAATTCTAGATAGGCAAGAGAGGATATTAAGAAATAAGTCTGTATCATTAGTGAGAGTTTTATGGAGAAACCCAGTGGTTGAGGAATCAACCTGGGAGCTTGAGAGTGAAATGTTAGAAAGGTATCCTCAGTTATTTGCATAATGTGATTCTGAGGACAGAATCTTGTTAAAGGGGGGAGAATGTAATGACCGAGGAATTACGCTTGTATTATATTATAATAATGATAAATTATGTGTATTATTATGTGGTTAAATGTGTTAAGTCGTTAAACCCTAACTGATATGTGCTATGTGTTGGCTGTTTTGATCCAAACGTGTTTTGGATATTTATTGAGCATTTTATCATCAGTTATATATATATTATATCAAAACCTGTACAGCTCAAAACTATGTTTTAAAAGCCCGTATTTCAAACAAAATCATTGGCCCTATTTTGCCAAAAAATGCCCTATCCCATATCGCTATTCTGAACCCCTAAACGTTTTACAAATTTACCTTTTTTTCGTGAAAAATGACTTTTCCGGACCCCTTCGGGTACCAAAAGCCCCACAAAAATCACATTTTTATTTTTATATGATCATGAAATTATCATATCTTATTTTTCTTTGCATTTTTGTAATATTCACAATTTTTGAGAATTTTTGACATTAATTTTGTATTTATTGGATATTTAAAAATTCATTATTAATACCCAAAAATTATAAAAATTGGGGCCAAATATTTTTATTAGATGTATAATTAGACCCTTAATTTTATTTAGGGGTCTTATTTTCATTAGTATAAATACCTATTTTATTATTAATTATTCATTAATTAATTGTTAAAAATCAGAAAATAAAAAAATTAGAAAGTGGGGGTGAAGAACAACCAGGGAATTAAACTGCAGATTTGAGAGTGATTCTGTTACCCGTTTTGATCATGTGAGTAACCAAAACAAAGCTCTTGATGTCTACTTTCTGTTCATACCATCAATTTCATGTTTTGATGCTTAGATTTTCAATTCATATTTTAGGGTTCATGAACTGAAATTGGGGGTTTTGATTCTGGGGTTCTGGGTTGATTTTGATGCTTGGTATAGTTTCCTGTACTTGGTTACAATCGATTTATGTTATTTATTTGAACAAACGATTGTTCTAAGTGTTAGTTCTTAGTTTCAAGTTTATACAATTTTATTTTAGTTCGTTTTTGATTTTGTATGAATCTGAGATTGTTTTGATTATAGGGGTTTGATTGTAGAACTAATAAGCTTTATTTTGATATATTATTTGTAATTTTTCGTGTAAGAATCTGTGAGTTTAGTATTTGGCCGGAAAATTGTTTGATTTGGCCGGAGAAATTGTTCCCGGAGTTATTAGGCGATGTTGTTGGCATGGGTGTGTTTCTCGAGTGATTTTGAATGAAAACCTGCAAAGAATCGATTCAAATGGTTCGTGGTTGTGCCAAATCGAAGCCGCCGGAGAAGCTCTGTTCTTGGCCGGAGAAGACAACCTGTGCAACGGAGACGAAAGAGGACAACGGGGTTGTGTTGCTGCAGTCACGTGGAGTCGAACGGGACAAGAACCTTGCAGAAACGATGGCCTGAAAGCTGGGAATTGCTCGTCGGAAAACTCGTCGGAACCGGTCACCATTGCCGGATTCTGGGCAGCCTGGCCGTGTTCTTGAAGACCCGGGTTCGACCCGGTTTCCAACCCGGTTTCGACCCGGGGTTTGATCCAATAAAACCAAAAATCAGTTCCAGAATTATGTTTCTGGAATTTTAATTATTTATTTATATTTTATTAAAGTAAAAATCAGTTTTTAATAATTCTAAAAAGTAAATAAAAATTAGATTTAAATTCTGAAAAGTATTATTAATAATTTCTGAATTATTTTATTAATTTAGAAATTTGAAATTAGTTATCTATTTAATTATTTATTAGTTATCTAATTAGTTAATAATTAGGTAATTAATTAATAATTAGGTAAATAATTAATAAATAAGGATTAAAAATAATCGAATAATATGAATAATAATTCGTTAATTAGTTAAATATTCCGAGTAACTCGTACCTATTCGAGTCGTGATTCGTTAAGTTAGAATTATTAATCGAGCGATATTTAGTCGAAGAATATCGTACTAATTATTCGTATCGAATAATTAAATATCGATAATTAATTAACGAATTGTATAAGTTATAATAATAATAACAGTTCGATAGTTATTCGAGAATCGCGAGTAGCTCGTATTTATACGAGTAGTTGCTCGTTGAATTATGATTCGAATAATATTTATTTATTCGATAAGTATCGTATCAGTTATTTGTATCGATTAGTTATTTGTAAATAATCGATCTAATTGAGTAAGTGATAATAATTTGTAAATAATTTTAATAAATTATAATTAATTCTAATAATTAGGGATTAATTATTTTAAAATACAATAATTATTAACTAATTATGTAAAAATATAATTAAGGATTATTTAATTATAATTAATTATTTATTATTAATTATTAATTAATTAAATCTTGTTTAATTCATAATAATTCAACCGTTAGTCCGATTTGAGCGAAACGAAGACCCCTAGACCTAGAACAATGAAACGAATCCAATAAAAATAATTGTAAGTTATACTTTCTTCCGGAAGAGAGTGGTCTTGTGATAATTAATAGTTCGTAGGCCCTAATAGGGGTATAATTTAATCAAATAATCCCGAAAAATTATAATAAAGTCAGATAAGGCTAGTTAATGCAGGTATGAGTTTAGAATCAATTCTAAAAAAATAATAATTATAAGTCTAAAAATTGATTATGTGCTTTATGTGCTATGTGCTTTATGTGATTATGTGAACCTATGTGCTATATCAATATATGTGTATATATGCGAATCAGATAGAAACGCATGGGTAGACTTATAAGGTTACGTGATATCAATTCCAGATACACGTATATAGTAAGTTATCTAAACAACTATCTTTCCATGATTGGTTCAGTGTTAGCAAGGCAGAGTAAGCTAGGGACAAAAGGCGGTGAGTTGAATCAGGTTAAGTACGCGCGAGGCAAGTTTTTCCCCTATTCTAAATTCAGAATAGTGAATTATATTCCATTTTACATATCAATTACACTTTGATAATTCTTGTTCATATGCACTGATACATATCTATTGATTCTTGTTTCTATTTCATTTCGATTCTTGATTTCTCCCAATTTATTGAATCCTCTATTCATATTCTAATATTTTTACCCTTGTTACATATATTATGATATATCCTGATGTTGGGATACATCAAAAGCATTCCGATTGTTCCGGATGCTAAACTTCGGACTGGATGGTTACGATACAGGCTGGGTTTTACTCAGACCTTTAATTAATAGGCCATAGCTGCCTGAGTACTCTTTATATTGGTTGGATCTATACAGTTGGGTATAGATTCGCACTGTATCCTGACTGATCAGCGGGTTATAGTGCATATATTGGTTCTTGTTTCCAGTCTTGTTCATTTGGCACTCGCCAGTATTGGCAAATTATTAGTATATACAGACTCAGATGGTTGATCAAACCAGCAGCTTATTGGTTCACTTATTTCTCTCTCTTTATACTATCTATATTGTTGCAGGGTTGTTGAGCAATTTTGGCTCATCCTCTTTTATTGTTATTCCTATTGTCTTACAGTTAAGGTAGAGAATGAAACCCATCAGAACCCGCGTAGTCAAGAAGCGAGTCAAGCAGCGGGACCCTCTTATACCAAGGGTGTTCATCCCTATCCCTGAAGAGAGCTTTGAGTTATCAGATCAGGTGTAACAGGATAAGTACTATTATGGTTTGAATAAAAGTTGTGTGGTGAGCATGTAGATAGAATAAAGTTTTGTAATAAAGAGAGTTCTTGAGACGGATTGTTTTTATTTGGTTTGTAATAAAGTTAGTATGTGGTTCTTGTTTTCAAATCTTAACCTTAAAAGATCCTGAGTAGTAGTAGTTCGGGGTAACTATTTCAATTATATTCCGCTTGTGCGAGATTAGTGAGTAATTATTATTAGTAATGCCCCAAATCTATACCCCGAATTTGGAGGGTGTTACATGTTAGCTGAGATTACACCAAGTATTGTTATAAAATAGGAACAAGTTCCAAAAGAAGCTATGACAGAGAAGCATGAAGAAAGCATGCAATATATTGAGAAAGTCCTGGTTATTGAAGAAGATCTAGTAGACACATCTAAATTTATACGTAATGATGTGTTTGAAGAGAAAGAGGTGCTAGGATTCGGATATTGGCTAATTCAAGCTGATATTGAATTTCTCTTGGAATTCTATTGGGTTTGGGTAATTGTCTAAACCTATAAATACCCCTCTCATGTAATCTTTTAAGATAGATAATGGATGATATAAAACTTTTGTTTTGAGATAAACTATGAGTAGTTTTTCTTCTCTCTAAACTTCAACTACTGGATTATTTTGAAGGTTAGATTAAATTACTTAGTTTCTGGATTGATCTAAGCAATTTGAGATTCAAAGTTCACGTTTCTAGATTGATCATGTTCTTTTAAAATATCATTTTCTTTTCTTATCCCTTTTCTTCTTGTTTTTCCTTTCTTTGTGGTGCGATCCACATCACCAACAACTTGAGTACAATTACACCAATTCAAAGCTTAATAGAGCATTATAAAGTGTCATAAATGCCACTCAACATCTACATCCTAACAGTCTTATTTTTATTTGACTTTAAATCTATTTCTATAATCATCAATAATTTCTTGTTCCCCATGACACAGTGGTTAGAAATGTGAAAATGTTTACACTGTCTAGTGTTGGAACATATGTAGGCCACTCCCTTGCTTGGTTGAAGGCAGGCTTCTGGAAATGCAATCATTTGACCCTTTTTGAGTTCATTGAGCAAGAGAGTGTCCTCTGGAATCACCCTGTTGAGTTTATTGATAAGAATGTCCAGCTCAGATGCTCTTCTTGATCGGAGATAAGAAAGAGACACCTGCATATACATGTCCATACCTGAGTCATTGATATTTGCAACAATCCTTTTCTCTTTAAAATTCCCATTGATCATCATCACCACCCTCGGAAAATTTATATTTCTATTTAAAGCCTTCTTGTAAGTGAAGTGATTGTTGTTTAGAGAGATTCTTAGACCTTTGAGGAGTTCATCAAATTTCTTATCAAGACAAGGTCCCTCAGCTGCCTTCATAAGTCTGTCCATCTCAACATCATCCTTCTTTTGAATTTGAGCTGTATCTTGGCTTGATTTTAGCTATAGCTGAAACTCCATCTCCCCCTTAGTCTTGTTAGCAGGCATATGAGATGTAGGTAGAGAGATTTGGGTCCTTACAGCTTGAGGTGTTTCCTGAAGGGGTATCTATAAATCTCCCATAATAGCTCCCAAAGACCCTGAGGTTTGTATTTGGAGATATTTGTTGGAGTCTATCAGGGTTTTAATTTCTTGTTGCTGACTGGTGACCAAGGAAGTTAACTGAGATACTTGAGCATATAAGAAGCCATTTGAAGTTTGTATATTGGAGACTTGAGTTTGTAGATTTTGGACTTGAAGGTTGGTTGAGGTGGAAGGTACAGGTTGTGAACTAGATGCTGATAAAGTGCCAAAATATTTCTGAACAACATTCTTGACTTCATCCATGACCAGAGCTGATGGTTAAAACCTATCCTTATATAATTGATCCAGCTTGACCTTTGAGTCATTATTTTGAGTTATCTGCTTCTGGATCACCTCATGCAAGGCTATGAAAGATTTACTCAACTTGGATACATTTTTTTCAACTGATGTGAGGGAGAGATCTTGAAGCTTGTCTGAAAAATTGTTGAACTTTGATTTCAAATCTGAGAAGGTAGGCATCAGTTCATTAATTCTATCATTTACCAATTTCTTGACTGCAGCTTGATGCTTGTCCAGTGTATTCTCCATAGTTTTTCCAATATGATGAAAAGCTATCAATTGAACTTTGTACACCTCTGTGACAACATCATAAACCTCTTGAGGAGTGAGGACCTTGGCATTACTTCCCAGAATAGTGACATACTCCTCTTTAAATTTTACCAAGGCCTCCTCCATGGTTGTTGTGAAGTCTTTTGAAAGCCATGCATCCACATTATTATCTGCTTCATCTACAATCTTCTCATGATGCTCCTCAACATCCTACTTGTATGAGAGTAGAATGGTTTGATAGTCTTGGTTGGACATATCAGTAGTAAGGAGTTATTGGTTATGTTGGCTAGGCCTGCAAGCTTTTCAACCAAGAGATCATTTACTTTTGTAAGTTGGGCTTGAACATCTTGCAGCCATTGGGAAATTAGGTGTTCATAATGGTTTTTTGTGGTTGAGGTTGATGGTTGGTCTTCTATATTTGAAGTGGATGGGTTGGAGATGAGAACTATGCATGTGACAGGAGTCACAGTTTGACTCACATCATGAGTTGTGGTTGTGATAGTGTGTTGTTCACTACTTGTGGGAAACTCTATTTAAATTGGAGGAGATTTGACCAGTTTACTATCATGTACCATGGACACAAACCCTTGTTCCTCTTGCAAGGAACTGGCACCTGAATGTGCCATACTTGCCTCCTCAATGACTGGATCATTGGAAATTATACTATTGACTTCAATTGTCAACACAATTTCAGCCAAGGTTCTGAGGGGAGTTGTTCCTACTTGAGAAACCTCCAATTGAATTAGAGATGATTTGAGTAGCTCCCCCTCAAGAGGACTACCCTCAAACCTAGCAATCTGTGAAGACTGTGGTGCACATGAAGGTTCTATAGGAACATGCATAAGGTCTTCAATAAAAACTGATGAAACCCTTGTGTTTGTGATGGTGTTATCAAGGTCTACCTCAAGATGTAGCCTCTCACCATCTAAATGCTGTGTCTAAATGGTGATCACAGTTGCTTGAACTGTATCACTTGAGTTTGGCAAGTCTTGAGAAGTAAATAGCCTCTCATTATATGAAGAAAAAATTTAAGAAATAAGATTAGAGATTTCATAATGGATTTTTGGAAACTCCCCCTGAATGGATGAGGGAGTTTCAACAGATGTGCTCTCATTTTGTGTGTCATCCAAATGTGTTTTTTCATCCTCTTGAGAGTGCTTAAGAGGTGGTGCAGACTCTTTACAAGATGCATTGGGGAGAATGCTTTGTTCAATAGTGACACCTTGTCGAGAAGGTACCCCTGGAGTCTGTTCATACCCCTTTGTTACAACTGCATCTTTTTTAGAAGATGCAGAGGTGGCTATTTGAGTGGTCAACTCAACCTTCCTCAACTTCTTTGGTTTTCTGACCAGGTTTGATGTAATGCCCCCAAATCCGGGGTCAGGAATCTGGGTCGTCACGCCATCCTTCACTCATGTGTAACCTGGTATTGATTCAATAATCCAACAGACCCCAATCTCATACTCGCACACAAGTTATAGTCTTAGAAACGACATACAAAATGTAATCTTCTTTTATTACACTCAAATGTACTTTACAGGATCTCAAACAATTATTTATAACCTCTACATGAAGTTACAATAATTACGAATAATATCTTATGTCTATCTGATACTCTAGCACATCTGAGGCAAAGCTTCCAAGGATCCTCCCCATGACTGCAAGCGACTAAGTCCCACACCGGCATACTGGTTTATCTGTTGTGTTGTGTCATTTAAAAGAAAGCAAGAGTGAACTATAATGCCCAACATAATAATGTACAGTATGAAAATGACTGTATGATAAACTCACGTAAAACATCATATATGATAATTATGTTTTATTCGAAAATAGTTTTCCTTGGTGATACACACCTTCTTATGAAAACAATTCTTTTAAGGGATTTTAATATCCTGCGAATACCTTAATAGTAATCCCAGCACCTAGGCTTGGGTTACGGTATTGCATCACAATTCCAATTGGAAGAATTAGGACATTCGTTGGAGCCACCGTATACGATGATCAGTCGTACTGCGATAAAAGTAACCTTTTCTACGAGTAGAAGGACGACACCTTCGTATCCTGGTTATCACCCTTGCCGCATACGGGCTATGTGTCCTCATTTCGGGTATACACACACTTCGCAGGTCCTTAGGTACATATTGTACCGTCTCCTACGGTACCAGTAGTCTATCCAATACACGAAGTACTTGGATCCTACCCCTCCCTTGTCATTTAGGAAATCCTATCATATCTCGAGAACTCGAACCAAATCGAAGTTTCCCCCAAACGTTTTGCTTGTTGATAGGTATAGCTTTACTTTATATATATATGTACTTCCGAAGATTTCGGGGGAAGTACTAGGGATGTGAGTTGACCATTGTCAACAAATAATTAAATAAGGGAAAAAGTTTCTCCTTGAAACTATATTCAAAATATTAAATAAGTCGGGATAATATTCTCCGACGATCTGAAATTATTCGAATGATCTTCGAAATCATAAAGTAGTTTAAATCCGGTTCTATGATTTTTTAAATCAATAATAAACCCTTTAATAATTAATAAATAATTAAATGATAATCGATAAATAATTAAACCTCGAATGAGTTTACTCTCTAAAGGAATATTTAAAATAATCTTCCTCAACTAGTTTATGTCTACGTAGTTAATAATCTTTAATGATTAATCAGGTTTGAAATAAATAATTGTTGGGGTATACTACTCTCATGATAAAAGAATAGGTACATAATATTTATTATTCGAACAATAAAATATAGTTGAGGGAATATGATCGTTAGGAAATCATTTTAATAAAAGTTCGAGGTATTTTTAATGTCTAGTAAGTGGACGTTGAGTCCCTTTAAAACGTACTACTATGGACTTATAACCGTCCTATAATATCACCAGAATGATTCTCGGGTTTTTATCTTAAATCCCGACCGACTCTCGGTCTTATATAATATGTCACGCTTATAGCGGAATAAACATTTCACGATATATACTTATCGTACAACATCGCTGCATTATGCGAAAATTCAACAACTACGTATCATGGCAAGCATGGTATTTATGCAATGATAGTAAAATAATCCTTTCACAACATAACAGTAAAATGGAGTTGGGTTTGTAAACCTTCCTGGGTATCTCGAGGTGGAGGATGCTCTAGGTTCCGCTCGGAAATCTATAATCATAAACACAATTCATTTTGTTAGGTCCCGTCCTAATTTACGACGACTCGCACTCATGCGCTACTTATTATGCACCCTCTCAACTTATACTACCCTTATTATTCCTTTAAGTTCTTATTCACATTATGATCGCTTCATTTTTCTAAGTATCTTAGGTTCATTTTCATTTTCGCCGTCGGCTCCGCTTATGGATTCTACGGTTTCTATTCGTGTGGTCTCGGCTCCGATATTTTAATAAAACTGAAAAATCATTGTTTTCACTTGAAATTTTTATGGAAGTTAGGAAACTCAAAATACTACTCTCTGTAAACATTTCATGATTTATGAACATTCTTAAGTCGATCATTATATTTTCAAAGTTTGTAATTCGTAGCAGTTTTTGTCGCTTAAATCACTTTTAATAAAACGGTCATAACTTTTGATCCGTAAATCGGAATCAAGCGATTCAAGCGCATAAACGATCCATATAACATTTTCTATCATTATCAAGTGTTATTTTTCAAGAAACTACAGTTTAAAACTTCGGGACTTTCTGCAGAAACTTAAAGTTACGATTCGTTGGTTTATAACGGAGTTACGTTTACGATCGGGGTTTCGTTTACGCCCTAACTCTTAACACAACCACCAACAATCATCATTTCATCATCAACACACAAGAACCTCTCAAGAACATCATGTTCTTGAGGCAACAAAAATCAACCTTAAATCTACTTAACTTAAATATCAAGATTTCATCACTACCACTTCTAAAACTAGGTTAACTACCACATACTAAATGGATCTTAAAAATTAATCTTAAATAAAGTTGGGCCAAAGATTTTTACCTTTCTTGAAAGTTTGAGATGTGTTCTTGAGGATGGTTGAGGCTTTTAAGTGCTTGGTATGATTTTTGGAAGCTTAAACCACCATTGAAATCAAGAAACCAAAGAGGGGTTACTATTCATAGTATTCACTAGTGACTTTCTTGATTTTATTTCACCCATCAAACCTTGATAAAAAGAGATGAAAGAATTTTCTTACCATAGTTTGATTGCTAGGAATCTTGAGAATTAATGGGATGATTTTACCATGGCTAGATTTTGAGTTTTAAAATTGAATTCTCCCCTTTTTCTTGATTTTTCCAAATAGAAGCAATGAAGGGGTGGGGGTGGGGTATTTATGCTTGCTTCTCTTGGTTGCTTCTCTTGGTTGCTTTTAGGAAAAGGGGGTGATATCTTTCCTTGATTTTTATTCTTCCTAGTATATCATTCTAGGTTTATTCCTTGTTGCAAATCTTGGGGACAAAATCCAAGTAGCTTGCTAGCTTACAAGCTAAACTACATGTGTTAGCTTCCTTAGCACACTATTTGACTAGCTGGCTTGATCATCCTATGGTTAGCTCACTATTTGATGAAGTAACCATGGTTACTTTCTTACCATGGTTAGTTAGTGCGTTACGTTTATTTAATCGTTTACGCGTTCGCTCGGTTGCTTAAGCGTTCTCATAATACTTACTCGTAAATGATTCGCGACGTAATTTCTTTCGTATTTATTCCTTATATTTTGAATTATCATACTTGAATATAATTCCGTAGGGTTTTAATCTTGTAATTATATTGTGATCCCCGTAATCCTCGATGAGTCGTAAATACGGTCATTTTTCAAAGTTCGTTTTCTTCAAAAACTAAAAGCGTTTACATACACTCATTTGGTACGTATAATCATGTTATCAATTCCGAAACTCATTTTCTCATGCACAATATAGTGTGGGCTAAAAAGTTTTCCCCGTCCGTCAGGGTTACTATTCATTAAACATTTTACAATGTCTCAAAAATTCAAGTTATTATATTACTATTCATAAAGGTCTTTTACCGATGTAAAAAATTTGGGTTCTTACAGTCTTCCCCCCTTAAAAGGATTCCGTCCCGGAATCAGTTCAGAAACAGGTAGGGATATGCTTCTCGCATGACAACCTCGAGTCCTCACGTTGACCTTGCAGTATCTGATCTTTTCATAAAATTTCCATTTATCCATCCAATATATTTCCGGGTACTTGTCCTTGTAGTCTTATGACCTCTACACGTTACTCGACATACGCTAAGCCTGGATAAGAGTTTATTAGCTCATTTTCTATCATATGTTTGGTTTTGACGGTTAAATTTCATAACCTCGATTCGTGGTAATCGTTATAAACTTGGTGACCAATCGATGATGGTGCTAATTTATAAGTCAACTTTCTTAGTCCTTTAATTCTTCAACTGGTCCAATAAATCTTGGGTTCAACATTCCTTTCCCTTTCGAATCTCATCACTCCCTCCTCGGGAGGTACTTTAAACAATACCTAGTCAGCTACTTCGTACTTTCTGTCTTTATAGTTCTGGTCCGCATATCTCTATTATTCATCCTGGGCTGCCACTAGCCGGGTTCTGATAAGTTATAGGAATTCCTTTGGTCTGTTGACTCAACTACGGTGCAGTATCCTTCGCTTACCAATTTCTTCCCAACCTAACAGAGAACGATTCTTTCTTCCGTACAAGCTTTATAGCCGTCCCAATGCACGCATGATAACTCGTGATTGTCGATAATTCGATTAACGTCAACTGGCCACTTCATTCCCCTTAAAAATTGATAACATGGACGATTAACGCATCTTCTAGTATTTGGAATCATCATTCAACTTATTCGTTTCCCCCTACATCGCTCCTACTAGTGCTAGAGTTTCATTCCTTAATGTTTTCCCATTTTGGCGCATCCTCTCTATCGATTAGGTCATGTAAGAAGTTCTCGTTGCATTTCTACACGCTCGTCTCCTGCTACACGCTTAGCGCCAGATTTAACATTTCTTCCCGTAGTAATGTAAACATGTCATCGTCCTGTTGCCATCTTGAAGGAAGCACCATTTCATACGCAATTGATCGACACGTTTTAGGATCGTGCAACGTTCAGCTTCCATCATCGGTCAGACTTCTTTAATCATTCCCCGTATAATATCTATAGTACTACGACACCTTCTGGGTCGTACTTGTTATTCTCGCTAGCGCCTTAGACGTATTCACATTTATTGGTACCTGCTACTAGTGGCCTTTATAGGGCATGTACGATCTTCTTTGCCTTCTATCAGTTCTAATAATGACATCCTTCATTCTTTCACGTTGCCCTTCGTAAGAGATATCAGTGACTATTTTTCATATGCTAGCATGGTAAGTACATCTACACAAATTATCTGTCAACAATAGGTGATTCCCCAAGCCTTTCCAAATAAAAGGTAAGCCGCTAGACGTATCTTCAATGATCATGATAGTCCTCTCGTTCTACTAGTCGATTTGAGAACTCTAAGTCGTGCCTCTGTCCGTCCTTTTTTTTAAAATATCTTGGGAAATAGTCCCGTTGTGAAATTAAATCTTGGGTCCTTGTGCGGCGCAGTCGTCACGGGGTCTCTCTGTCCGAATTATCTCTTATGCGTTCATAAAATTTTTATAGAGTGGACATCTATCGTTTGCATAATAAATAAGCGGTCTTATTTAATCTATCACTCAAAATCCTCAAATAGCACGACAGCTAACTTGGTTCTTGATAATCCTCCTTCAAAATTTATTATAATTAACTCTTAATCCTATTTGGGTCATCTACAAGTCGAAATCGCCAAAATTTTAACCCTCTCCCTTCCGTTTTCATTTTCAACTATGTCGAATACTTACTTACCTACTCAATGACATCCCTTTTCATATTCCGTCATGACTAATATCCGTTTACATTTTTAGGCACCTTTAAGTCTTCTTGTTAAGTAATAAAGCATTCTTTTCATGCGATCCTTCTCATCAGTTATTCTGAGATTTGTCATCCTCCACATATCTTTTCCTACTTATAGTGTCGGCCACCACATTGGCCTTTCCTTGATGATAATAGATTCCTCAATCATGGCCTTTGATCATTTTGACCATATCCTCTATCTCATGTTCAGTGTAAAAAAAATTTCCAAAATTTTGTCATAAGTAAACTCCTTGTCCCTTTCAGTCCGAACCTTATCGCAATTATTCTAGATTATTATTAGAAAGCCTTATGTCACGGTCCTTAATCTGCGTAGACATATCATTATACTTCACGCAACATCCTATTTTTATCGTCGAGTAATTCTAGCACGGGATTGCTACTAACCTTACCTTCAATTCTTAAAAATCTTATTCCTCAAATTCATACATGCTTGGTTTTTCCCGAATTTATTAGCACCTCTCCTGATAATGTTTCATAGAAGTGTACCTCACTAATCACGTTGTATCACTACTTTCGTTCTTCTATAACCATAATAAAGATACTTATGATAATAACTAAACATGGTATTCCCTTTTTAAAACAACTTACTCATCACGATGCTCCGATTGCACCATCATAGCACTGAGCTTTCAGTCTCATATTACCACAATCGGTTCTTAACTATACCTCTCTTTGTTCGGAAGGCAATTAGCCTTGGAAAAATGATTTTCACGATATTGATGAATTAGCCTTGAAAAAATGATTTTCACGATATTGATGAAATTTAGACAATCTTAATAAGATTTCAAAATTTAACATCTGAACAAATAATGAGCTCTGAATAAAAGAGTCACAACACTCACAAAATTTATAACTTGGAAGGAAGAATACAACAAGGATTATTTTTCCATGTCCTTAGAATTTTATATTGTGATATTATAGAGAATATCCATTGAAAGAAATGATTGCTGAATAATAACATCATACGAATGATACTTGTAAGATTTCCCCATTGAAAGAATACTTTTCTTTTCGAATAACGAAGGAAATTTGAAATAACATTCTCAACCAAAGGTTAATCATTGAGGTTTCAAATTGATGTTATTTTGAAAGAAAGAATTTCATTCAATGATTAACAAATAAGGAAGTATATTGTTATTCAATCACTTTATGATTTTAATTGGATATTCGTTATATAAACGAAAGAATAGAATATTTTATGAATAAAATATTTCATAAAACTGAGTATGAATTCTCGTTTGAGTGGACGACCTAGTTAGGTCTCAATTAAATCATTCTTTGAAAATTTCATCAACAATTACATTTTGCATTTATAATGCACTATGGAAAAATAAAAATTTGATTGGAAGTGGAACTAGCAAAATAATAACTAGTCCATATCAAGCACTATTATCAACCGACTAAGAAAATAGCCAGCTCAATTGGTTTGGCCCATAGCAACTAGCTAGGACGATTAGCTAGGCTTTCATCGTATTAATTAAACTTTCGAATAGTTAGGACAATTAACTAGTCATTCATGAGAACATATGCAACTAGGCATATTTCAGTTTGTTTAAAAAATCTCAACGTCGTAACCACTTGAAGAAATTTGTGGCTACCCGGATGACGATTTTGAAATAAAGAGTTTTCAAATTTGGGCCGATAAAGACAATTATAACTCTGAATCGAGTGGTCTTGGCATCGGAACAATCGATAGCCTCTTATCAAATATTTCTTGCCACATAAAAGGGTACACTCAGAGGTGTCCTCGTTCATATACTTTATCAGATTCTCAAATAGAATTGAATTCGGAATACCAATATCAAATTGATACCCTTACTATGATTTCAAAGTTCAATATATAATTTCATCCCGATTAGAAGAAAAGGATTCCCGAGGAATATATGGATATTAGATCATTCATGTTTTTAACAATTTGTTAGATATTTATAATCTCGACTGAGAAGAGTAAGTAAGAAATAAGAATCAATTGAAGATACTCATTATGAATATCCATCGATGAATTGAGGGAAAATTTATATATATATATAAAACTCTTGGATAATTGAAATGAAGTATAAATAGCTCAGAGTCGAACAAGAAGATCATAAACTATGAATGAAAGTTCATGGATTAACTAAAAGGATTGAACAAGTCCTGATGTGGAGAAAGACTATTCAAGATGGTCACATCGGAAGTTCAAAGTAGGGAATGAAAAGGATTGTCTGATATGACTTATCAAGGCAATGCGAATGCTCAACAATTTGGAGGGAGTAACGTGACAGTGAGTAGGTGCCAAAATATTTCACTGATTATCCTAACTCTCATCATTATCCATCTGAGGATGATCCCACCTCTTCTTCTTCGTAATTCCATGTTTCAAATAGTTTCTCTTTCAACATCATTTTAAAATCACTTACTAACTTGACTTTCGCACGTATATCTGTCATTCCGGTGTTTTACCTCAAAGACCTTACTCAAAAATATTCCAAAAACATATGTTAAGCCGATAGTTTCCTACTACACGCATCCGTTACTAACTATAAGTGGCCAGTTCCCCCTGGGAACAGATCAAAGAGATCTCTTAGGGATCTCAATGCAGTCAATAAGTTCAGTGGCATGTGTGTGTAATTGAACATACGTTACCGAATATATTAGAGGTCTACATGTATATATATGTAGCCTCTGACATCATATCTACCGAAGAATTCCGCATTAGACTTACTGGTCTATCCTTTTTTTTAAAAGGTTCTAAGATCGAACTATCGCTCATTGTAATCTTATGCCATCCAATTGTAGTCATTCAATCAATTCTCGATGCTCTCGATCTCTGAGCTAAACCATCATAACCCTTCATGTTAAGCGCACTAATAATATCATGTAATGTACTCATCTTATGATAATATTCTTATATTACATTCAATTATTCCTTAATAGAATTAAGATCCTTAAGGGTATATTGGGCACTATTTCTGCTGAATTAATATGACATTCAAATCCTCATTGGTAAAATGACATAGTCAACTAGTTTGGGCCAATAACCTCAACTGGGTCGTCACGCCATCCTTCACTCATGTGTAACCTGGTATTGATTCAATAATCCAACAGACCCCAATCTCATACTCACACACACAAGTTATAGTCTTAGAAATGACGTACAAAATGTAATCTTCTTTTATTACACTCAAATGTACTTTACCGGATCTCGAACAATTATTTATAACCTCTACATGAAGTTACAATAATTACGAGTAATATCTTATGTCTATCTGATACTCTAGTACATCTGAGGCAAAGCTTCCAGGGATCCTCCCCATGACTGCAAGCGACTAAGTCCCACACCGGCATACTGGTTTATCTGTTGTATTGTGCCATTTAAAAGAAAGCAAGAGTGAACTATAATGCCCAACATAATAATGTACAGTATAAAAATGACTGTATGATAAACTCACGTAAAACATCATATATGATAATTATGTTTTATTTGAAAATAGTTTTCCTTGATGATACACACCTTCTTATGAAAACAATTCTTTTAAGGGATTTTAATATTCTGCGAAATACCTTAATAGTAATCCCAGCACCTAGGCTTAGGTTACGGTATTGCATCACAATTCCAATTGGAAGAATTCGGACATTCGTTGGAGCCACCGCATACGATGATCAGTCGTACTGCAATAAAAGTAACCTTTTCTACTAGTAGAAGGACGACACCTTCGTATCCTGGTTATCACCCTTGCCGCATACGGGCTATGTGTCCTCATTTCGGGTATACACACACTTCGCAGGTCCTTAGGTACATATTGTACCGTCTCCTACGGTACCAGTAGTCTATCCAATACACGAAGTACTTGGATCCTACCCCTCCCTTGTCATTTAGGAAATCCTATCATATCTCGAGAACTCGAACCACATCGAAGTTTCCCCCAAGCGTTTTGATTGTTGATAAGTATAGCTTTACTTTATATATATATATGTACTTCCGAAGATTTTGGAGAAAGTTACTAGGGATGTGAGTTGACCGTTGTCAACAGATAATTAAATAAGGGGAAAAAGTTTCTCCTTTAAACTATATTCAAAATATTAAATAAGTCGGGATAATATTCTCCGACGATCTGAAATTATTCGAATGATCTTTGAAATCAGAAAGTAGTTTAAATCTGGTTCTATGATTTTTAAATCAATAATAAACCCTTTAATAATTAATAAATAATTAAATGATAATCGATAAATAATTAAACCTCGAATGAGTTTACTCTCTAAAGGAATATTTAAAATAATCTTGCTCAACTAGTTTATGTCTACGTAGTTAATAATCTTTAATGATTAATCAGGTTTGAAATAAATAATTGTTGGGGTATACTACTCCCATGATAAAAGAATAGGTACATAATATTCATTATTCGAACAATAAAATATAGTTGAGGGAATATGATCGTTAGGAAATCGTTTTAATAAAAGTTCGAGGTATTTTTAATGTCTCGTAAGTGGACGTTGAGTCCCTTTCAAACATACTACTTTGGACTTATAACCGTCCTATAATATCACCAGGAATGATTCCACGGTTTTTATCTTAAATCCCGACCGACTCTCGGTCTTTTATAATATGTCACGCTTATAGCGGAATAAATATTTCACGATATATACTTATCGTACAACATCGCTGCATTATGCGAAAATTCAACAACTACGTATCATGGCAAGCATGGTATTTATGCAATGATAGTAAAACAATCCTTTCACAACACAACAGTAAAATGGAGTTGGGTTTGTAAACTTTCCTGGGTATCTCGATGTGGAGGATGCTCTAGGTTCCGCTCGGAAATCTATAATCATAAACACAATTTATTTTGCTAGGCCCCGTCTGAATTTACGGCGACTCGCACTCATGCGCTACTTGTTATGCACCCTCTCAACTTATACTACCCTTATTATTCCTTTAAGTTCTTATTCACATTATGGTCGCTTCATTTTTCTAAGTATCTTAGGTTCATTTTCATTTTCGCCGTCGGCTCCGCTTATGGATTCTACGGTTTCTATTCGCGCGGTCTCGGCTCCGATATTTTTATAAAACTGAAAAATCATTGTTTTCACTTGAAATTTTTATGGAAGTTAGGAAACTCAAAATACTACTCTCTGTAAACATTTCATGATTTATGAACATTCTTAAGTCGATCCTTTATATTTTCAAAGTTCGTAATTCGTAGCAGTTTTTGTCGCGTAAATCACTTTTAGTAAAACGGTCATAACTTTTGATCCGTAAATCGGAATCAAGAGATTCAAGCACCTAAAAGATCCTTGTAACATTGTATATCTTAATCAAGTGTTATTTTTCAAGAAACTACAGTTTACAACTTCGGGACCTTCTGCAGAAACTTAAAGTTACGATTCATTGGTTTTTAACGGAGTTACGTTTACGATCGGGGTTTCATTTACGCCCTAACTCTTAACACAACCAACAACAATCATCATTTAATCATCAACAAACAAATACCTCTCAAGAACATCATGTTATTGAGGCAACAACAATCAACCTTAAATCTACTTAACTTAAACATCAAGATTTCATCACTACCACTTCTAAAACTAGGTTTACTACCACATACAAAATGAATCTTAAAAATGAATCTTAAATAAAGTTGGGCCAAAGATTTTTACCTTTCTTGAAAGCTTGAGATGTGCTCTTGAGGATGGTGGAGGCTTGGAAGTGCTTTGGTATGATTTTTCGAACCTAAAACCACCATTGAAATCAAGAAACCAAAGAAGGGTTACTATTCATACTATTCACTAGTGACTTTCTTGATTTTATTTTACCCATCAAACCTTGATAAAAAGAGATGAAAGAATTTTCTTACCTTATTTTGATTGCTAGGAAGCTTGAGAATTAATGGGATGATTTTACCATGGCTAGATTTTGAGTTTTGAAATTGAATTCTCCCCTTTTTCTTGATATTGCCGAATGGAAGCAATGAAGGGGTGGGGCGGGTATTTATGGTTGCTTCTCTTGGTTGCTTCTAGGAAATGGGGGTGATATCTTTCCTTGATTTTTATTCTTCCTAGTATAGCATTCTAGGTTTATTCCTTGTTGCAAATCTTGGGGACAAAATCCAAGTAGCTTGCTAGCTTACAAGCTAAACTACATGTGTTAGCTTCCTTAGCACACTATTTGGCTAGCTTGCTTGATCATCCTATGGTTAGCTCACTAGTTGATGAAGTAACCATGGTTACTTTATTACCATGGTTAGTTAGTGCATTACGTTTATTTAATTATTTACGCGTTCGCTCAGTTCCTTAAGCGTTTTCGTAATACTTACTCGTAAATGATTCACGACGTAATTCCTTTCGTATTTATTCCTTATATTTTGAATTATCATACTTGAATATAATTCCGTAGGGTTTTAATCTTGTAATTATATTGTGATCCCTGTAATCCTCGATGAGTCGTAAATACGGTCGTTTTTCAAAGTTCGTTTTCTTCGAAAACTAATAGCGTTTACATACACTCATTTGGTACGTATAATCATGTTACCAATTCCGAAACTCATTTTCTCATGCACAACATAGTGTGGGCTAAAAAGTTTTTACCCGTTCATCAGGGTTACTATTCATTAAACATTTTACAAGGTCTCAAAAATTCAAGTTATTATATTACTATTCATAAAGGTCTTTTACCGATGTCAAAAATTTGGGTTCTTACATTTGACTTAGTGTTTGGTTGGTCCTCACCACTCTCAGTAATAACAACTATTGGTGTTGGCTTTATCTTCTTTTTACTAACTCCACCCTGTTGAAAGGATGAAGTAGTTGGTTCCCTAACTTCTAATAATTTTGAAGAAGTGGTCTCAGTTATGGAAGGCTCCTGTTGGATATCCTGTTTTTGTACTTCTACATGTGCAGGAGCCATAATTGTACAAGAAATTGCACTAGACCTCATGTCATGCATAGGATGGATAGGATAAGGGTAGGTCCTAAATCTCTCCAACATAAAGTCAGTGACATTTAGAGCTACCTTTACCTAATTCTTTTTGTAATAAGTGACCCAAATAAAATTTTAGACACCAGTTTACAATTGCCTATTTTAGTTCTATCTATTCCTTCAAGTAAATGAATGTCTGCAACTTTATGATTTAAAGTAGACATTATGAACCTAGGGAAGAAAATTTCCTTACCTCTACTTACCAAGGGCATTGTTAGCCTGGTGTTTAGCTCTTCCAGGATCAATAAACCAACATTAATGTGCTTGTTGTATGCCAAGGAGAACACCGGCTTTTGAACAACACTGCATGTGTTGTCATACCCAGTCTTTTTGCATATGAAAGCTCTAAAAATAGAGTCAAAGATAAAGGACCATTCCCTCCTTAGATGCTTCTTGTTTAGGCTGGCCAAGTTGATCTTCTCACTGTAGTTTATAAAATCCATAAACTCAGCCAGCTCCTGTGCTGTGGGTACCTCCACCATGCCATTTGTAGGAATGTCCAAAGCTGTTGACATCATTAACATCAAACTCCACAGGATTACCTTGAATTGAGCAATTAACCACCAAGGAAACTGCCTGATTCTCATGCACAACAATGTTTACAAAAATTGAGCTCCAAAAATCATTGAACAAATCCAAGTACAGAACTTGATTAGCAGTCAAAGCTCTTGCAAGATAGGATTTAAATAAAAACTTGACAAAATACTTGAAACTGTCAGGATCTTGGTTTGCATCAGTAAACGCCAGGTAATTGGTACCATCCTTTGGAACAATAGCTCTAACATTGTTGGCAGCCATTGAAAGTGTTTGAGTTTGAATGGGTAAGAGATTTGAGAAAGAAAGAGTTTAAAACGAGTGCAAGGGGTAAAGATTTGCAAAATTTAGGTCAATTGAGATCTCGAAAGCGTAAAGAGGGGTTATGCCGAGATGTCTGGGTACTTATAGGCTAGAGATGTGACTTGTCGAGAAGTAAGAATAAACGGTTGATATTTACTTATCGAGAAGTCAAGTGAATTAGAAAACTCATGTCGAGATGTCATTATCCCGACTCTTATCAAGAAATAGATAGTGACTTATCGAGATGTAGAATAAATACCCAGTTTATCCTAATTGGACTGAATTATTCCATTTTATATTGAATAAACCATCATAAAATTAGAATTGATATTGTATCTAAAGTATTTTACTAAAATAATTTATTGAATTAAATTATTTCAGTTCTAAGTTATCGAGAAGTCTAAAATTTATTTTTGTATTGAACTCCATATATCAATATATGTCAAGAAATATACAATACTAATCAAGAAGTCATAAAGCGGCTTATCGAGAAGTCCATTCGTGAAGTCCATTCGAGAAGTCATGAAAAATACTTATCGAGAAGTCATTTAGACTTATCGAGAACTCAGTTCTCTACATACTTTTGTTCTCTTTCATTTATGTCTTATATTAATTTCACATATTAAGAATGTGAATTAACAGTTATACAGTTTTTTCTTAGAATTTGAAAAATTCCAAGTTATATTTTAATTATATAAAAATTATATTGAGAATTCTGAAATATTTATAAATCATATTTTAGTTAATTTCTAATTAAATCGGATTAATTTTGATTTATCATAAATTAATCTGCTGTAACACATTAGCTGAGTTCTTGCCTTTAGGATGAAGAATTTAGCATACCAATTTCATCGAAAAATCTGGTGAAAGTTGCTTCATCCAAAGGTTTAGTGAAAATATCAGCTAATTATTTTTCTGTTGGAACAAAAACAAGCTCAATGGTACCATTAGTAGCATGTTCTCTAATAAAATGGTACCTTACATCAATGTGCTTAGTTGTAGAATGATTAACTAGATTAGCAACAATAGATATGGCACTAATATTGTCAAGCATGATTGGAATTTTATGTAACACTAGGCCATAGTCCATTAATTGATTTTTAATCCAAAACACTTGAGCACAACAACTTCCAGCAGTTATGTATTCACCCTCAGCTATAGAAGTTGACACATATTGCTATTTCTTACTGTACCAAGATACAAGTCTTTGACCAAGTAATTGACAAATTCCACTTGTACTCTTCCTGTCTACCCTGTATCTAGCTTAATCTGTATTTGTGTATCCAACAGCTCTAAAACCAGTAGATACCAGAATCCAAAATTTGGTGTCCCCTTCAAATATCTGAAAATCCTCTTGACGATCATCAAATGTGATTCTTTAGGATTTTCTTGAAATCTAGCAACATAGACATGTTGCAAAATGATGTCTGGTCTACAAGCAATTAAGTACAATGAAGATTCAATCATTCCTCTATAACCTGAAATGTCTACACCTTTTCCTTTCAAATATTCATACAACTTAGTAGTTATATACATAGGTGTTGATGTAGGTGAGTAGTCAATCATTCCAAATTTCTTCAACAAATCTTTGACATGCTTGGTGTTGCCCAGTAGTAATACAATTATTTAAGGGGGTTGGATACAATTGTATAGATGTTTCAAACAAGTATAAAAATATAATAGTTCTTTATATTTCTGATAAAAACTGTTACAAACTCTCTCAAGAAATACTAATGTTCTTGAGAGCTGCTAGGTCATACAATACTCGAGTTAATCACTATGTGATGACCTAAACTGTGTTTATATATTACACAACTGCTACAAATCAATCTAAGATATGCATTATCAAATACTAACAGAAAATGATACATATCTTTAACTGAATACATAAAGTCCTATCACTCAGAACGTAACAGATATCCATCCCTCAAAATAAGGAACACAATCAATCTTCATAACAGACTGCCTTCAGATGCTGATGACATGTAAATACTGATGATGCATCAAATTCTGATGACACATCAAATACTGATGACATCTAAACACAGTCAGATCCTGAGCTTCTTCTGATCATTGAGAATCAGCACGTAACAATCTCCCTCAATTTATTCTTAATGTAATGAAGCACAAATTCCATTCTCAATGATGCCAAAACCAATTACAAAATGTACAAGGAGTAAAGCTTACTTCAGTATCCTAAGATAACTGACAGTTGTTTTCAGAAAGTTGTTCAACCTTTCTTCCTCCTCGTCTTGAAGGACTTTAACAAGCTTTTCTTCAACTCTCTCTTCTCTTCAGTATCATCTCCAAGCTGATAGATGATTGTTCTTAGTTTATAAATCGAGCTTTTAGTTATTTCAAGGTCACCAATCAACATAAAGCTTAAACTAACATCTTCATGATCAGGACTGAAAGGTAACTGAGGATTGTTGAGAAAAACTTTTAGAACTGTAGCTCCGTTTTGCATCTTCATTTCTTGACCAATATAAGTTCTGTATATAGAGACATAATCACCATTATATTTGTCATCCTTGGTCATGACTCTTCTTTTGATAACTTCAAGTATCATAGAAGACCAATTTCTGGTGACACTGTCCTCAACTCTAAGAAGATAATGAATGTATTTCAATTCCGTCACAGTCTTTATCAAGAATTGCTGTAACATAAAACTCTTTACTTTACCATCTCTCACAAAGTAAAGAATCTCCTCTCTGACATCATCAAGATTTATCTTTCTATATACAATCTTTACAGCTTCAACCTTCTCAAGATGTGAGGAGTAAGTATTTCACCAAGATTGTCAGTCAGAATATTTGTATCCAGTAAATTAGACCTCAGAGTTTCCATTCTAGAATGACCAATACCTCCTCTAGTTAGAGTTTTTATAAGCTTTAGCTTTTCATTATGTTCCACCCAAGAAGGTTTCTTAATGGACTTGTCAACATCTTCCTGTTCTAAAATAGGATCCTTTAGTCCTGCTGACACAAATTCAATATGCTTGAACCCTTTAGGATAATTGAATGAATAAGCATCTTTCCATCTTTTATCCTTCTTGCTGAGAAGAGCATAGCCTGTGGATAAATCATAAATCTTTCCTTTTGTTTTATGCCATAGCTCTCTCCTTGAATTTAGAATTCTCTGCACATAGTCACTGCATGCTTGATCAGCTTTCCTTCTATCAATTATTTCTTGTTCATCAACCTCTGAATTATAAAAAGCAACTAATGTAGTAAGAATTGACTCATCCAATGCTTTGATCACTTTTTTCATCAGTGTAAAAATCAGCTATCAGGTTCACAGCATCAGGATATGCTTTTTCCTCAGGATTTGTGTCTGCTTCAAGAGATACATTTGCATTAGTTATATCAACTTGATCAATGTCAATGGTTGATTTCTTCTTCCTTTGAACAATTATATCTTCAGTATTTGCTAATTCATGTCCTTGTACAGGAACATAACCTTCTCTGGATAGGACATTCATAAATCCAGAATCAATTGCAAGCATTTGACTTGGTTTAGAAATCCTTCCTCTTCCTCTTCTTCCTCTAGCTCTTGTAGATCTTCCACCTCTTTTTCCTCTTCCTTTAGAGGTGTTGGCTTCAGCTTCAATTTGAGCCAGTAACTCCTTCTGTTGCATAACTGCTTCTTCAGTTGTTAGATCAGGAAATTCTTCAGTTATCAATCCAAGAGCACTCCTAGCATTCTTTTGCTCAAACCTTTTATCTTTGTAGTAAAGAATAATCTCCTCACCTGTTTCCTTGTGTCTGTAAGGAAAGAATAACCCTTTAGCATATGCTAAGTTAGAGATTGTAACATCACCAGTTTCAGGAGCATCATCATTAGTCTTGTGCTTAGCTTTATGAGCACCAGTAGACTTTCTTTGTCCTGAAGAAACAGATCTTTTAGAATGTTGAGGTTGTTGAGCAGTAGGAGCAATTGGAACATTGGAAACCGGATTTTTATCACCATCAGTATCTTTATCTTTCAACTGAATAGAGTCAGGTGTACATTTTATGACAACTATCTTCTCCCCTTTTTGGCATCAGTATTTGAAAGAAGAGAAAACATAGCATCCAGTCTATGAGCCATAGAAGATACTTTATCTTCCAAGGAAGAAAATCGAGAATCCATGCTTTGTTGAGATTGAACCACAACTTTAACAGCATTTTCACACTTATGAGTTCAGCTGAAGAAAGTGGATTTATCATATTAGCAAGTTCAGAATGAATTCCTTTCACAGAAATGGTAGAGGCCTTAAGATGCAATTTAAGTTCAGGATTTTGAAGTTCATCATAGGCCCTGTGAACATGTTGCATACCTCATAAGTGTGCAACATTTTGATATCTTGATTGCATCAACTTTGAGAACTTATCACACAGTTTTTGATTAGTTGATCCAAAAATGATATCATCCACATAAATTTGAACTAAAAGCAGATCTTTACTTTGATTCAGATAAAATAAAGATTTATCTATTGTACCTATTTTGAATCCACTTTCAAGCAGAAATTGAGCAGGGGTCTCATACCATGCTCTAGGTGATTGCTTTAGTCCATATAGTGCTTTGTCAAGTCTATAAATATAGTCAGGATGTTTAGAATCTACAAAACCTGGTGGCTGTTCAACATAGACTTCTTCTTCAAGTTCTCTATTGAGGAATGCACTCTTGACATCCATCTGAAAAAATTTGAATTTCTTATGTGCAACATATACCAAGAAAATTCTGATTGCTTCTAGCCTAGCAACAGGAGCAAAAGTTTCATCATAGTCAATGCCTTCCTGTTGAGAATATCCTTTAGCCACCAATCTTGCCTTGTTTCTGACAATGGTTTCATATGAATCAGTCTTATTTCTGAAGACCCACTTTGTGCCTACAATTGACCTGTTTTTTGGTCTAGGCACCAGCTTCCAAACTTCATTTCTTTCGAACTCATTCAACTCTTCTTGCATATATATGACCCAATCTGCATCCTTAAGTGCATCTTCCACTTTCTTTGGCTCTTCTTTTGAAAGTATATTGCGATACAAACATTCAGTTTGAGTTGCACTCCTTGTCTTTACACCTTCATTAGGATTTCCAATTATCAGATCAAGAGTATGATCTTTAGTCCATTTTCTGGCACTAGGAGATGTCCTTCTTGAGCTAGATGCTCCCCCTGAATCAGTGTTGTTATCTCCTAATGAAGTATTAGGACTTGATAAATGTCCATCTGATATTGAATCAACATTAGATTCTGAATGACCAGATTGAGAAGAACCTTGAGTTGATTCTTTAGTGTTAGTCCTATCAGTTGAACCTTGTTGTTGCTCCCCCTCAACATATGCAGGTTCATTAGTACATTGATCATCTTCAGAATCTGAAGGAGTATCAGGATTTGGATCATCAGTAATTGAAAGTCCATTAGAGTTTGATGCATATTCCAACAATGCATTTTCATTTGCAAAGATTAGACTTTCATGAGAGTCTTCTTCAAAACCAGGAATCTTATTATCATCAAAATATACATTGATGGAGATAACTACAGTATTTGTTCTCAGATTGAAAACCCTGTATGCTCTTGATGGTGAGTAACCAACAAACATTCCTTCATCAACTTTTGATTCAAATTTTCCTAGTTGATCAGTATGAGTTCTCAGAACAAAGCACTTACATCCAAATCCATGAAGATGTTTAAGACTGGGCTTCTTTTCTTTCAGCATCTGATAAGGAGTAACACCATGTCTGTTTATCAGTGTGATATTCTGAGTATAACAAGTTGTGTTTATTGCTTTAGCCCAGAAGTAAGTGGGTAGTTTGGCTTCTTCTAGTAGAGTCCTGCCAGCTTCAATCAGGGTTCTGTTCTTTCTCTCAACAACACCATTTTGTTGAGGTGTTCCAGGAGCTGAGAATTGTTGTTGTAGGCCTTTGTACTTGCATACTTCCTCCATTTTTGAGTTCTTAAACTCAGTGCCATTATCACTTCTCAGTATTTTCATTTTGAAGTTGGATCCATTCTCAATTTGCCTTATATGATCCAGAAGAATTTTTGGAGTTTCATCCTTCCTGTGTAGCAAATAAACCCAAGTGTATCTAGTGAAATCATCAACAATTACAAGTGTGTACCTTTTCTAGTTGATAGACATTATGTTTACTGGCCCAAAGAGATCCAAGTGTAACATATGTTATGGCTCAGTGATACAAAATTCTATTTTACTTTTGAAAGATACTCTTCTTTGCTTGGACTTTTGACAAGCATCACAAAGACCATCAGATGAGTATAGCATATTTGGTAATCCTCTTACTAGCTCCTTCTTGGCAAGTTCATTGATTGATTGAAGTTGAGATGTGAGAGCTTCTTATGCTAATTCCAGCTCTCATCAACTGATGCCTTTGAGATAAGGCAAGTAGCTTCTTTCTCAAGACTTTCATGCAGTCTTGCTTCATACATGTTGCCATGTCTGTATCCAATCAAGACAATTTTCTTTGACTTGTTATAAACAACTTCACAGTGAGAGTCATAGAACACCACATGATAACCTCTGTCAGTTATTTGACTGATGCTTAGAAGATTATGCTTCAATCCTTCCACCAGAGCTACATTCTCTATTACTACCTTTCCAATTATCAAGTTGCCATATCCTAGAGTGTGTCCTATATTTCTATCCCCATAAGATACATCTGGGCCAGCCTTCCTCTCAAATTCTGACATCGGGGATTTATTTCCAGTCATGTGTCCTGAACATCCACTGTCCAAGACAAGAGTATTTTTCCTGTTACCCTACAGTAAGAGAAGTGATTAATTAGAAGGATTTTTAAGGACCCACACTTGTTGGGTCGTCATTTTGGATAACTTAAGTCTTTGTGATTCAGGCTTACTTCTGACAGTTTTTCCCTTGTCAGGATTTGTCTTATCAGAGGTAGATTTAGTAGAACTAGAAGAATTAAGCACATAAGCAGTTTTATTAAATTTAGGCAAAGGTTCATAATAGTTGTGATACAACTTATGATAGGAACTACAAGTGTAAATTGAATGCCAACTACTACCACAATGAAAACAAGGATTTTATGGTTTGTAAAATACTAATATACCCCTAACATCATACTCAGGAATAGCAGTTTTCATTTTCTTACTCCTCCTGCAATCAATAGCAAGATGATTAGTATTACCACAGTTAAAACAAGTTTTTATAGGAGCATTGGGAACAAACTTATAGTTAGAATCCTTAAAAATTCCTTGATTACCATTCCTGTTTCTTTTAGGACTTTTTACTTGAGGTTTTTCAGTAACCTCAAATAATTTCTTTTTCAGTTGTCTTTTAGACAAAAGTCCTATGTTCTTTTATTTCTTAACAGTCTTAATGGTTTCCTTGTTTTTCTTTCTTTGAGTTTTATCACTTACTAAATTTTCTTGGGATGCTGAGGTTGAACCCTTCTCAAAGGTATATTTGGGTTCATCAGCTTCTGAAGAGATAAACTTAACAGGAGTCTTATGGGTAGTTTTATTTTCAGTGTCAACATCCTTAACTCCATCTACATAACCAAGACATTCTTTCCAGTTTTTCGTAGAGATCATCTCATGAACCTTTTTGCCCAAAACAGTCCAGGATTTAAGGGTTTTCCTCTCATTTTCTAATTCATTTTCTAACATACTATACTTAGCTTCCAATATCTTTGCTGTATGTTTAGCTTTCTCACATTCTTTTTGAATTTCAATCTGATTTACTAAGTCAGACTCCAACTGATCATTCCTAGATTTTAAAATTTCATTTTCAGTTAACAGTCTATTGTTCTCTAGAATCTTATTTTTAAAATTTTCATGGAGAGACTTAAGAATATATTTCAATTCAGATATATCTTCAATATCAAGAGAGAAGAAGGAAGTTGATACCTTAGAATCAGAGGAAGTAGGAGCATCAAAACTAGCCATCAGTGCATAGCATGTTTCTTCAGTTTTAGAATCAGTGGAATCCATCCAATCCTTGCTTGTTGTAATAAAAGCTTTGTTCTTCCCTTTGTCATGCTTTGTCTTTTTACACTCTGTAGAAAAGTGACCAGGTTCATCACAGTTGTAGCACTGGATTTTTGACCTGTCGACTTTTCCAGCTTTAGAGTCCTTTCCTTCTCTTCTTTCAGACGACTTCCTTTCTCCTCCAGTGAACTTTATCCTGAAGCTTCCTTTCTTCTGAGACTTCCTGAATTGCATCCTCTTCAAGCCCTTAACTAGCAATGCAGCCATTTGCATGACATCAGAATCTGCCACATTCTCATCAGTTTCAGAAATAGTATCATCATCAGGATTTAATGATGAATCATCAGTATCTAATTCTGGAAAATTGTTCTTTTTCCTTACAACTTCAACATACCTGTCTTTTAAAGCTTTAGCATTCACTTTCAAAGTAACTGATTTTCCCTTATTGCTTTTCCTCTCTTTCCTTTGCTGAACTTCCAAATCATGAGTTCTCAGCATGCCATAGATTTCATCCAGAGTGACTATTTCCAAATCATACTGATATCGTATGATTAAAGTTTGAGTCTCCCATTCCTCATTCAAAGCTCTCAGAAACTTGGTGTTTGAATCTTCTAGATCGTACACCTTTCCTACCAAAGATAGGTTGTTTAGCAGAGTTAGAAACCTATCATAGATGTCAGTGAGACTTTCATCAGACTTGGCCTAAAAATGTTCATATTCTTGAATTAGAACAACCCTTATGTTCTTTTTGATGGTCATGGTTCCTTGACATTGAGTCTCTAGAGCATCCCGAATCTCCTTGGCACTCTTATAGGCTATAACCCTGTTTGACATCACGGAGTCAAGAATGTTATGCAAAATATTTCTTACCCTTACATCCTTCAGCACGACAACTTTTTCTTCTGGTGACCACTCACTCTTCATTTTCAGCTGAAGATGTTCAGCAACAGTAGGAGTTGCAGGCACCAGTTTTGTTGGCTTGTAGGGTCCATCATTGATTACGTCGAGGTAGTCTGGATCCGGAGCTTCCAAGTGCATGAGCATCTTTACCTTCCATGTGGAATATTCAGTCTTTTTCATAATGGGAATTTTGATACTTCCATACTTGTTTAGAGACATGTTAGATCGTTTCTGATAGTAAATTATCAGTCCGCTCTGATACCAATTGTTGCCCAGTAGTAATATAATTGTTTAAGGGGGGTTGGATACAATTGTATAGATGTTTCGAACAAGTATAAAAATATAACAGTTCTTTATATTTCTGATAAAAACTGTAACAAACTCTCTCCAGAAATACTGATGTTCTTGAGAGCTGCTAGGTCGTACAATACTCGAGTTAATCACTATGTGATGACCTAAATTGTGTTTATATATTACACATCTGCTACAAATCAATATAAGATATGCATTATCAAATACTAACATAAAGTGATACATATCTTCAACTGAATACATAAAGTCCTATCACTCAGAACATAACAGGTATCCATCCCTCGAAATAAGGAACATAATCAATCTTCATAACAGACTACCTTCAGATGCTGATGACATGTAAATACTGATGATGCATCAAATCCTGATGACACATCAAATACTGATGACATCTAAACACAGTCGGATCCTGAGCTTCTTCTGATCATTTAGAATCAGCATGAAATACTTGGTTTGACTGATAAAGATCCCATCACTTATTTGGCTAACTTGAAGACTAAGGAAGTAACTTAATTCTCCCATCATGCTCATCTCATATTCACTCTGCATGAGTTTTGTAAATATTTGACATAGCTTTTCATTGGTAGAACCAAAAATGATATCATCCACATAGATTTAAACCAGGATAATATCATCACCATACTGCTTGTAGAATAGGGTCTTATCAATTGTGCCTCTTATAAATCCATGTTTGAGTAAAAATTCTTATAGTGTGTCATATCATGCTCTAGATGCTTGCTTCAATCCATAAAGAGCCTTTAATAGTTTATACACAAAGTTTGGAAATTATGGATCTTCAAAGCCAGTTGGATATTGCACATAGACTTCTTCTTCCAATTCACCATTAAGGAATGCACTCTTCACATCCATTTGATACACTTTAAAATTTGAGTGTGCAACAAATGCAAGAAAAATTCCTTTTGCTTCAAGTCTTGCAACTGGATCAAAAGTTTCATCATAGTAAATTCCTTCTTCTCGTGAGTAGCCTTTGGCAACTAGTCTTGCTTTGTTTCTTGTTACAATTCCATTTTCATCCATCTTGTTCATGTACACCCACTTTGTTCCGATGATACTTATGTTCTTTGGTGCATGAACCAATTCCCAAACTTTATTTATTTCAAATTGATTTAGCTCTTCTTGCATGGTATTTATCCATTCAGGATCAAGTTGAGCTTCCTCAGTTTTCTTTGGCTCAATTTGAGACAGAAAACATGCATTTAAGCATTCATTTGCAGTAGCACTTCTAGTTCTCATTCTAGCATTTGATTCACCAATCATAGAATCTCTTATATGACTCCTATCCTATTTCCTGGTGTGATCTTGTTGACTAGATTTGTCTGCATTTTCTTCATTATTGGCATGACTTGCAGAACTATCATCTCGTCTTCCCCTGGAGTTTGTGGTGAGCGTGCACTTTATCTAAATATTGTCCCTATATCTTGTTTATTTTGTACTAATTTGGATTTTTATTTAATAAATATTAATTTTTTATTGTAAGTATCAAAGAGTTATAATAAAGAAAGGCTTGGAGTTTACAAAATCAGAATTGGAGTTTAGTTTCATTAAAAATCAGATTTTATGGGCCTGTTGCGTAGTCTACGTTGTTTGGGCCAGATCTGGAGTTCTAGAAGTCCGATTTTGACGATTCAATAGCCCACGGAAAGCTTATGAGAAGAGATGTATTTCAGAAGTGGTCTTGAATTAAGTATACAGCCGAATCAGTCCATAATCAAACCCCAAAAGTCAACTATAAATTTCCTTTCCTCGAATTCAATTCTAATTGGAAAATCTCCATATATTTGCTTTAAATCATCAAAAAAGTCTATTATTGAGATATTATTAGATTAGACCAGAACTAATATACAGAGAAGAGAGGCAAGAGACAAGGAGCCGCACAAGGGAGGAGGATAAGAAGCCATCAACAGAGAAGAATTCAACCATTGGAGACATTCAATTGGCTTTGTTTTCTCTTATCTTTTATATATCCCTTCTTATGAACATGTGTTGATTATCTTGGGATTATTTTTAATCTTTGATTATAAACTAAACTTATATGAGTTAGGATTTTTATGGAACCCTAATATGAGATTATTGGTGTTTTGATAAGAAGTATTATATGCGGTTTGCAGTTTATTATTTCAAGTGGATACCATGATACATACTTGCTATTGTCTGATCAACTCTAGTAGGTTAATGAGTAATTATAATACTAAGAGGGTTATAGTTAATTGACACAACACTTGAATGGTGCATGCTTATATCTTTTGATTATAATATTGTTACGGTATAGACATATCTTGTGATCATGCATAGCTTTGTGAATTGGTGCTTAAATAAATTCTGAAGAGTAAATTGGCATATACATATGTTAGTTTATTTTATAGAAATTATATTGTAGTGATTTTGAGAGGAACCTGCGACCATTGAATTCTAGCTAGTGAACTGTGATCTTGCTGTAGTATTACACTGCCTTATTACCGACATGAACATATTAGGGGGAAGTAATATCCTGACTCAACTTTTCGTATCAGAAACATATCCAAACCTCTTTGCTAGTATATTATTTGTTAGTTAATTTAGTTATTAATTAGTTTAATTAGATAAATAAAAAACTTATTCTTGTGTTCGATAACCGAATTATTCGATATTACTTGTGATTAATACAAATAGACAGTTCTTGAGGAACGATTTACTACTATATTACTTGTTTGCGATTGTGTACACTTGCACATCTAAATTTTATATAACAAGTTTTTGGCGCCGATGTCGGGGACTGTTATAGTGTTTATTGAAAATTTAATAATCTCGTAGTTTGGTTTGATTTTGTATGCTTAAAGTGACTAACTCTTTTTTTTTCCAGGTTCAACAACAAAGAGTTATGTATTCTGCATATGAGATAATATATGATGAAGAGTGTATTGTTCGAGATCATGAAATTCTTTCCTTGCAGGAAAAAATATATTCAATGTACGAGATGGTTAAGGATTTATGCACGGGAATAAATCAACCTATCTGGAAACCAGTGATTCCACCACGGAGCCAAGCTGACAATGTTCTATGTGTTTATTTTTTCAGTGCTCATACCTATAACTATTATCTTCTAATCTAGATTCAATTTGCTTTGATGTCAATCAGCCATTGGTGCAACCTCCCAATTATTCATGGATCAATCAAGAAGCTTATCTTGGAACTTTACTAATGGACTCTAACTATTCATGTTTTCCACAATCTCAACAACAAGAGCTTGCTGATGGGAGGGAAAATATGGAACCCGAATTAGTTGAAAGCGAACAAGAGGTAGAGATCTGTCGGACGACATCTAATCTTGAAGGATATATTCATGAATCTTCAGCAAACTCTATTGATGTTCTAGTTTCTGATAAATTAGAGCATGCTTCAGATGAAGATCCGTTGGAGAAACACATGAATATTCTCAATTATGAACATGCGAATAGGGAAGAAGAGAATTTAATCTCGATGGAGGTTAATTCACAAGATGCAAAAACACTGCGTTATTTTGAAACATTGGAATTATTATCTATAGAAGTGAACCCTAAAAAAGTATCTATTAAAGAACCACCTGATTCAGAATTAAAAATGTTTTCTCATTCTAAGGAGGTTTATTCGAGATTATCAAAGATGTTGTCTATCATCTCAACAGAATTACCTCCGGACAAGAAAGAAAATTTGTTCGAGATTCAACTAAACAACAAGATTGGTGTTGGATGACTTGTGTCAAATTATGGTGATATTATCTACTCTTTTCGGATGCAAATATTGCTACAAGTCACTAGAATAGATTCTTTTGAAGAGTGGATGAGGTTGAAAATTATCATCAAGGATGTGGTCCCGAACAAGATAATTAAGTGGCCATTAGGAGATGTGGTGCAGAATTTTACACCAGGTGTGAAATTATCAAGTGAAGACTGGTTTTATGTCTAGCCAAAGATATTAAAGAAAAGAGCTTCTTGGGAGGGAATCCAAGACTATGTTATTAGTTAGAGATTTTTTTTATAGTCCCACAAGTTACCTTGATGTGTTTGTTTGAAGTGGTAGTTACAGGCGTCAAAGATGAAAAATTCTTTGGTTGAGTCAGTTATCTTGTTTTTACGTTTTCCGGAGTTTCAACGGTCAGATCATCCTCAATTTTGGACAGAATCTTCCTTACCCCGACATCTAACTTTTGAACGGTGGAGATCAAATTTAGAGGTCCAGAAGATGAGTTTATTAAGTCCAGAACAGAATACATGCACACCACGGTGAGGGTTGGACTCTCCATGGTGAGGTGACTTGGATTGGACGGATTACCCGTAGGGAGAGCATGGCTACCCATGATGCACAAAATCACTGTTTTTGTATGAATTTGGCTACTTATAAATACATCCATTTTTTAATTTTGGGGAGTTTTCTTTCTTTTCTCTTACTGTAATTTTATGATGTATTCATAATTCTGAGTTATAGTGTGATAAAAATTAGGAAAACACAAAAAAATTGATTGTCTTGTCAATATAATATGTTAATAAGGATAAGTACACACCATATATACTTATTTTTCGTGGGTCATATGCATGTCTCTTTGGCATAAACTACCTTATGCATAATGATGTCTTGTACGTGCTTACGAAAATAAAAAACCTGAATGTACGTCATTGTAAATTTTGACGAGTATATCATGCTATTACCCTATGAGATCTTGAGCCTAATTTATGATTGATGCATTCTTTTTATCAATCTATTTTTTGTGGTGAGTTATTCGTCATTGTGCATGTTGCTCTAGAACTTGCTTTAAACCAGGTTGTACGCATATTGATATTGTGTATGTATAAAAATGATAAAGGCACTAGGATTAACCTTATTTACCCAAATAGTATCCTGAAAAATAACCCTCAGTGAGCCCCTTTGAGCTTATATCCCTTTTTGCGTATATCACCAATTAAATCTTGAGCTTAATTATTTATTCTTGTCTTGATTGACTAGTAGAGCGTGATGATTTATATTTGAAAATTGGTAAAATTTTAAATATGGAGATTTATTTGATGAAGTGGGATATTTTGGTGGGAATCAATTACTTAATCTTCTAAAAAAATTATGCATTGCAACAAAGTATCAAGTACTCCTTTGAGATCAATAGGTGGCAAGTGTGTTAGGAATATGTTGTGAACTTGATGATAAGTTGAACGAAACATCTTAGTAAATTTAACTTAGTGTTTTTGTAGCTCTCGACGGATGTTCTACAATAGTCCTGACGGGTGAACTTTATAGTCCCGACGGATGACCACTGAACATCCATCGAGAGTGTAGCTTATGTAATAATAAGTCTTGTAGCACATGTCTGCAAATAACAATGTATTAGTTGAGTAGATGCTGTAGGATTCTATAAGTCATGTTGACTACTAGATTGATATGCAAAATAGGGTGGCTAATTATAAATATAAGATGTCTTGTAATTATGTATAAGTGAAATAGAGTCAAGTGGTAGAAAGGCTCCCGACAGATATTCAACAAGGAATCCAACGGATGACCAACATAGTCCTGACGGATGATAATATTCAAAAAGAACAGTTGATAGTGACAACACAGTCACATGAGTCAAGTGTTTGTAAATGGAATGTGGCAGCCTAATTGCAGGATTTAGAGAACAAGGAAGCATTACTATTTCCATGCAATTATAAAGATATTCAAAGATGATGGATAGTGTAATGAAGCAGCATGAAATTAGACTAGAAATAATTTTTGTTTTACTTGTTTGTCTTTTTATCATGTAACTTGGTAGTATATAAACCAATTGTAGCAAGTAGAACAAATAACTAAGAAAGCAAGCATTATTTTCAAAGAGACAGAAAAGGTTGTATTTGTTAAACATCTCTTTGTAATTTTGCAAGTTCACTTGTAAGCAGCTGTGTGCTATTCAAGCATCATAAAATTCTCATCTTAATATATATATATATATATCTTTGGTGGACAAGTTCAAATCCACCAGAAAGTTTTAAAGCCTTGTATTTTATTTCTTTGTGTTTAATTTTCATATCTTTATCATTCCGCAATATAGAAAAATCTGTACAGTTATATTATTAAGTAAAAAATAGTTTTAAAATCAAAAAAGAAACCAGAATTACATTTAACCCCCCATTCTGTAATTTTTGTTGCATTTTTTGGGAATAACAATTGGTATCAGAGCAAGCTCTTGAAGTACTAAGAGTGTAAAGATCACCACAATCAACAAGATGAACATAAAAGATGTTGGAGTAAAGATTTCATTCCCGGACAAGGAAAAGTATCACCATTGGAAGGTGAAGATGCACCTGCATCTCCTATCTCAAGATGAAGCATATGTGGACTGCATTGAGAAAGGTCCACATGTCCCTATAAGAGCTGCTACAGGAAATGAAGCATCAGTCCCAAAGCCACAAGCAAAATGGTCAGATCCAGATAAAGAACAAGTTCAAAAGGATAAAAAAGCCATGAACATTCTGTTTAATGGTGTTGACAGTGACATGTTTGGCAACATCATAAACTGCAAGACTGCTAAGGATGTCTGGGACACAATCTAAGTTATATGTGATGGAACTGAGCAAGTAAGGGAGAACAAGATGCAACTCTTGATTCAGCAATATGAGCATTTCCATAGTCAAGAAGGTGAGTCACTCACTGACATTTTCAGTAGATTCCAAAAACTACTGAATGCTCTAAACCTGCATGAAAGGATCTATCAAACAAAAGACTCAAACCTCAAATTCCTTAGATCTCTGTCAAAGGAATGGAAGCCTATGACAATCTCATTAAGAAATTCTCAAGATTATAAGGAGTTTACCTTGGATAGACTGTATGGTAGCCTAAAAACCTATGAGCTTGAAATAGAGCAAGATGAGAAGATGGAGAAAGGAGAAAAGAAGAGAGGGTCCATTGAATTAGTTGCTGAGCAAGAAAAGGAGAAGGAGATAAAGGTTGAAGCTGTTAAATCTGCACCAAACTTAAGAGTTTGTGAAGGCAAAGGAAAAGGACTAGTAGCTGAACATGAAGACCAGCTTAGTCAAGATGACATGGATGACATAGATGAGCATCTTACTTTTCTATCCAGGAGATTTGCCAAGCTCAAATTCAAGAAGAATTTTGGAGCAGCCAAGTCAAACAGAAACATGGTTGATAAGTCTAAATTCAAATATTTCAAGTGTAGCTTGGCAGGTCATTTTGCTAGTGAATGTTGAAAGCCTGATTCTGGTAAAAAGAAGTTTGAGGCTGTTGATTATAAGCAAAAATACTTTAATTTGCTCAAGTAAAAGGAAAGGGCTTTCTTTATACAAGAAAATGACTGGGCTACAGATGGATTGGAAGAGGATGAAGATACAAGCTATGTCAATCTAGCACTTACGGCCAAATCAGATGAAACAGAGACAAGTTCTTCAAGCAATCAGGTAATCACTACCAACCTAGCTCATTTATCTAAAGATGAGTGTAATGATGCCATAAATGACATGTCTACTGAGTTATATCACCTGCGTGTTACACTCAAGTCTCTCACTAAAGAAAACAATAAAATTAAAGAGAACAATGTGTTTTTAAGTGAAAGAAATAATGTGCTAGAGACTCAAATTGTTGAGTTTGAAAAATTGAAAATAGAATGCAAGATTGCTAAGGATGAACTAACTGAATCCTTAAAGAATGAGGTGATTTTAAGAAAGCAACTTGAACGAGAACAGGAAGTAATTAAGGCATGGAAATCATCTAGAGATGTCTATGCTCAAAGTACTAAAGTTCAAGGTATAGAATCTTTCTGTGATGCATCCTGGAAAAAGAACAAGGAGAAGCTTGATTCTAATCTGGTTGAAGGACTTTCAGCGGATGTGGATTCGACAGATGATGAAAATTATCCGTCAAATAATCATAAAGATTATCCGTCAAAAGACAATGAGCCACATCCGTTGAGTGCAAGTAAACCAGTTAGCAAAGCTAAGCTAGCCAAGTTAAATGAAAAATATGGATCAGTCTCTAAGAACTTTATTCCAGGAGAAATGAGTCAAGTTCAAATGAACAAAAGAGTCAATGTAGGTCATCTGTCTATCAGGAAATTGAATGACATGTCAGAGAAAATTGAAGTGAAAGCAAAGTCAAAAAGAAAAAATAATAGAAATGGGAAAGTAGGTATTAAAAAACATAACAACTACACACCTAATAAATATGCACCAAGAAAAATATGTGTTAAGTATGGTAGTGTTAATCATTTATCTGTTAATTGTAAACTTGTTATGCCTACTTCCATGACTGCACTTCCTTCATTTCCCAGTATGCCTACAATGCATGTAAATGTTATGCATGCACATAATTTGAATGCACAATATGCTAACATGCCATTTGCATAAAATCCATATTATGCTGCATTTAGTATGCCACAAATGCCATTTAGCATGCCTTACTGGAATAACATATTTGCACAAAATATGCCTTTCCATGTTAATCAAGCTGTGGATGATAATTCTGCAATGATGAATGGTTTTAAGAGTTCCACTCAATTGACTAAGGATGAACTTCAAGTACCTAAGTCAAATGAAGTCAAACCCAAGAAACCTAAGAAAAGGCTAACAAAACAGGACCCAAGGAAACTTGGGTACCAAAATCAACTTGATTTGATTTTGTTGTGTACAGGGAAACAGAAAGAATCTTTGGTATTTAGATAGTGGATGCTCAAGGCACATGACTGGAGATTCTACCCTTCTCACTGGTTTTAGAGAAAGAGATGGCCCAAGTATTACTTTTGGAGATGACGGCAAGGGTTATACTATGGGATATGGCTTGATTTCAAAGGATAATGTCATCATTGAGGAAGTTACCCTAGTGGATGGTCTCAAGCACAATTTTTTGAGTATCAACCAGCTTTGTGATAGGGGTAACTCGGTTACTTTTAATGCAGAAGCCTGTGTTGTGACTGACAAGAAAAGCAAAAAAGTGGTTCTCACTGGAGTGAGAAAAGGCAATGTGTATTTAGCTGACTTCAACTCAATAATTGCAGAATTTATAACTTGTCTTCCTAGTAAAGCAAGTCAAGATGAAAGTTGGCTATGGCACAAAAAGATGTCCCATCTAAACTTCAAGACCATGAATGAGCTAGTCAAGAAAGAATTGGTTAGAGGTATTCCTTAAGTGAAGTTTTCAAAGGATGGATTGTGTGATGCCTGCCAGATTGGAAAGCAGATTAAAGCATCATTCAAAAGGAAGCTTGATTCAACAATTGAAGAACCTTTGTAACTATTGCACATGGATTTGTTTGGACCAGTCAATGTGTTGTCCATCTCAAGGAAAAGATATTGCCTAGTAATTGTAGATGATTTTTCAAAGTTCTCTTGGACATATTTTCTAAAATCCAAAGATGAAGCTTGTGAAATCATCATCAATCACATAAGGCAAGTCAACAATCATCCTGATTTCAAAGTAAGAAGAATCAGGAGTGACAATGGAACCGAGTTCAAGAATTTTGTGATGAGATTATTTTGTGAAGAGAATGGGATTATGCATGAGTTTTCTGCAGCTAGAACTCCATAACAAAATGGAGTGGTGGAAAGGAAAAACAGATCTCTTATTGAAGCTGCAAGGACAATGCTAGAAGAATCAAAGTTACCAATATATTTTTAGGCTGAAGCTGTGAATACTGCATGCTACACTCAGAATATTGCTTTCGTCAATCAAGCAAAATGCATGACACCCTACCAATTATTCAAGAATAGGAAGCCAACTCTAAATTTTCTTCATATCTTTGGATGCAAATGCTACATTCTAAGGAATCAAACTGAACAGTATGGAAAGTTTGATGTTAAAGCAGATGAAGGAATTTTTGTTGGATATGTTATTGGAAAAGCATATAGAGTATACAATCTTAGAACAAACATTGTTATGGAATTTATACATGTTGTGTTTGTTGATAAGAAGAATGAAGGACTAAAAGATGAAGGTTTCCATGATAGCCTCAAATTTGACAATGTTGAGATAATTTGTGATGACAGTGATGATGATAGTGATCAAGAAATAGTGGCTAATAATGCAGAAAAGTCTATCTCCAATGATGCACAAAATTCAGCATCAGTCGAGGTACAAAATACATCATCCGTCGGAAGACAATCAGCTTCATCCGTCGGGATACAAAGTGTATCATCCGTCAGAACAATCAGAGAAGCTGAGAGTCAAAATAGATCACTTACAGAAAGAACTCCTTCTTCAAATCAAACATCCACAAACTCAGGGGGAGTTTCTTCTAATCAAAACTCAGTCACACATCAAGACAACAATGAGGCCTCTTCAGCTAGAGCTAATCTACCTCAACAGAGAAAATGGACTAGAGATCACCCATTTGAACTGATCATTGGTGATGTGTCCTCAAGTGTGCAAACAAGGAAAACAAACAACTAAAGAGGAATGTCTATATAGCAGCTTTCTATCTCAGGAAGAGCCTAAAAAGGTAGAAGAAGCTCTATTGGATCCTGATTGGGTTTTAGCTATGCAAGAGGAGCTAAACCAATTTGAGAAGAATAAAGTATGGAAGCTGGTACCCAAGCCTAAAAGAAAGAATACAATTGACAGCAAGTGGGTATTCAGAAACAAGATGGATGAAAATGGCATAGTTGTCAGGAACAAATCTAGATTGGTTGCTAAGGGCTACTGTCAACAAAAAAGAATAGGTTTTGATGAAACTTTTGCTCCTGTTGCAAGACTTGAAGCCATCAGAATTTTCCTAGCATATGCAGCCCATGCCAATTTCAAAGTCTATCAAATGGATGTCAAAAGTGCCTTTCTGAATGGAGATTTGGAGGAGGAAGTCTATGTCAGTCAGCCTCCTGGTTTTGAAGATCCAAATTTTCTAGAATATGTCTACTATCTTTTGAAAGCACTTTATGGATTGAAGCAAGCACCTAGAGCCTGGTATGATACTTTGTCAAAGTTTCTCTTAGAAAATCACTTCACAAGAGGTACTGTTGACAAAACTTTATTCTTTATAAATGTTAATGGCTCTAGCATACTTGTTCAGATTTATGTAGATGATATTATATTTGGCTCTACAGATGAAAAACTTTGCAAAAGTTTGCCAAATTGATGCAAAGTAAGTATGAAATGAGCATGATAGGAGAACTAACTTACTTTCTTGGTTTACAAGTTAAGCAAGTTGGTGATGGAATATTCATTAGTCAAACCAAATATATTTATGATCTTTTAAAGAAGTTTGATCTAATGGATTGCACATCTGTAAAATCTCCCATGGCCACTGCAACTAAACTTGAATTAAGCACTACTGAAAAGTCTGTGGATATTTCAAGCTATAGAGGCATGGTTGGCTCACTTTTGTACTTAACAACTAGTAGGCCAGATATAATGTTGGATACTTGTCTTTGTGCTAAATTTCAGGCAGATCTTTGAGAATCTCATTTAATAGCTATTAAGAGAATTTTCAGATATCTCAAGGGAACACCAAAACTTGGCATTTGGTACCCTAGACATTCTGGTTTTGATCTAAGTGGTTATTCAGATGCAGATTATGTAGGTCATTAAATTGATAAAAAAGTACAACAGGAACCTATTGTAATGCTTTTTAAATTTTAGCAACAATTATCTGCAACACATGATTTTTTATTATAATATTTTCACATTATATTAGCAACACATATGTGCGACACTTTTTATTAGTCCGGACTTTACTATTATGTTTTAATTTTCTTATACCATCATAATATTATACCAAAAAAACATTCACATTCCAAATTTGCTTGATATCGAATCCAACAAAATAAACGTTAATACATCCCAAACAAAATCGGCTTATACAACTACATCACCTTACATTTAGTACTTGAGTCTAATTTCTAAATAAATAATGATAAAACACAATAACTTGTGTTATCCGCTACAATAAGTCCTAGCAAGGAACTCCCATGAAATGAATTCTCCGATTGAGCAGCAGACATGGCCAACTTGCCGGCTGTCAAGTGTTACTTTCTTGAGAAACGAGCTCTACAACTATAGCTAGACGCTTGTGTTGCTCAGTTGATATACCACTTACACCTGGCAAACCAACTAAGGAATCTTTTATATCATTCAGTTCAACAGTCTCCTGGACATCCCTCACAAAATCCTACAAATACATGAATACAATTTAAAATGAATTATATTTTAATAAAAAATTGAACATTTAACCTAAACTTGACTTTAATACATACAACATACAGTTTTCGTCTTCGAATCAATCTGTGGATAAAGACGCAGCCAAGCAGAAAAGATCATTGATTCTTCTACAGTTACTTATGGAGAGTGTATGTCAGATTGCTCACAGTATCCAGAGATTATAGAAAATGTTTCTTGAACCTTAGGGTATTCCCCAATCTTAATTTCCTGTAAGAGTAACAGAACATAATTGACCCCATAAATTCACCTAAAAATTCCAGAATATCACATAGTCATGTAGAAATACAGTCGATGCTTATCACATAGTCAAATGTACTAAGAACAATAAAAATAGAGGAGTACTTGTAGAATATAGTCGGTTTGAAGGGTTGCGCTTTGTCCTTCAACAGATATTGCTGGTATAGTTAGCTGAGTTGAAGCATATATAGAAACAAGGTTACAAACTGATGAAAATAGTCAAAATATTCTAGATGAATGCCCTTCAGAAATAATATGTATATAATTTTAATTGTAATTACATATATCCCTTAGCAGCATATAATCAAAATTTTGTATTGTCTTGAACCAAAACTATATTAGTAGCAACGAATTAGTGGAGCCATTCCAACAAATTAGTACCTGAATATTTGATGGCTGAAATTGGCTGATATCGGTATCAACTAATGCTTGTAATTTTGGTCTTGTTGATGCCACATCTAGATTACCCTAAAACCAGGGTGAACCAATAGAAAATATTTTTTCCTGGAAAATAAACGCTGATGTATGATTCAGAAAATGCAATAAACAAAGAAGCCTAAGCAAGTATAGAAAAAAGAAAAGTTGTATACAAAATATACCTTCTCCACCAAAGTTGACTCTGGAGGAATATTTAGGGCTATCACTCGCATCAAAATATCCTTTGAACTAACATGGTCAGAATACAAAAGCTCCCATAGGGGTAATAACATAATCATATTTTAGAAAATAGAGAGAGATCAAAGGCTATAAATTAGAGATGTCTCCCCTAGTCAAAATCAGAGTTGGAACGATTCTTCTATACTAATTTGTAGCTCCACAAGTTTATCACTTCATATTAGTAGAAACACTATTGTACATGAACACTTTTTCTCTTTGTATCTGCAATCTCATTCAGTAAATTCAGTACATCACTACAATTACTCATCTATTAGAAGCATATAATCAAAATTTTGTATTGTCTTGGACCAAAACTATATCTTAATTCCACTAATTCCAACAATTGAAAAATTCTACTAATCTAACCACTAATTATACATATCACCACTAATTATGTAAAGAGAGTCTCATCAATAATTAAAGACACACACAAACACACACACGTTCATTTTCCCGCAAATCCCCATGTAACAAATCTTGAAAATTACAGACCCTCATTTCTGAGCCCAACATTTTATAACCATATTAAACCAACAGAAATAAATTAGAGCAAAAACATAAACCCAAGTCAGGGAAAGTATTAAGAAAATATGAACACATAATTACAAAAAACTCGCTTAAATTTAAAATAAAAACCTACTAATTAACACATGTACTTGAATATATAAATGAAATTTTTGATAAAAGTAAACATATATACATCTAATTGAAAAGAACTCTGAAGAAGATGGGTTTCTATCTCTAATAGAAGCTTTAATTGAATATTTTAGGGATTTTACTCAAATTAATTTTGAGGTTTTACCCAAATTGATTTCAGGGATTTGAGAGAGGTTTGAAAGATAAGTGAGAGAGATGTCATAGATGAGTGAGAGAGATTAGCAGAGAGATGGTTGAGCGACTTAGAGAGGAGTGAGGCAGAGGAGTGGGATAGAGAGGAGTGAGGCAGAGCGAGGAGTGAAGTCGAGAGATAATTGTTTTATGTAATTAAACTTTTATTTTTATTTAATAAAATTTCGGTGCCAAAAGATTTGGGTTCTAATTTTTATCCCGCCCAACCCAAATGTTGATTTCCCGCCTACAATTTTTGGTCAAACTGATAAAAAGCGTAATATATATTGTAACATTTTTCTAAAAGTGTTGCAATTTTCAGAAAAAAATTGAAATGATCTTTATGTGTGCAACACTTTCATATTTTATATAACACTTTTAAAAAATATTGCAATAGATTAGTAGATTTTTGTCGTTTACAACATTTTATGCAACACAAATGCATTATGGGCTTGCAATAGCCGATATATGGTGTAGTGATCTAAGGGATTCCTTGGTTCGGGCCAAAGAAGCAATGTCACTCGATCATTAACAACTGACTGCAATCTTTTTCTGTCCGCGAGGATCCCACCAGAGCGCCTTCTACTTGTAATAGGCCATGAACTAGATCAGAATCATTCTCAACGAGTCCATAAGAAGTGATCCCATTTTTTTCATCGGGTCCGGGTAAAGACCAAAGATTTTACTTTGTCTCCCGGGATATACCATAGGTTGGGTTTGAGAGCCGTGTGATGGGTGACTATCCAGCACGGTTCAGAGAGCACTTTTAGTCTGCGTTGGTGAATGGAAGCCCCCTATCAAGCAAGAAAGAAGCGGCTCTTCCCACTGCGGAGTCAGCATTGACTCTATTTATTATTATGGTAAATTAGTGTATCAAGATGTTAATATGAGGTCTTATTTTGATTCGATACGTCCACCTACGAGACTCATCCTTGGCTTTCATCTCGGTAGGTGTCTTATTCTATATTTTCCCAAAAGAACATTTTAGCTATTGCATTTATTTTTTCTCCTTTCCGGTCATATGTATAGAACTAACTTCGGTATTGGACACAGTATAAAAGATCTTTTAGATGCACATATTCCTCCGGGGGGACGATTGGGACGTAGGCATAAGGGTCTTTATGACACAATAAACAATTCCCTTCATTTTCAATTAGGCCTCGCTTTAGCCTCGTTAGGGGTTATTACTTCCTTGGTAGCTCAACACATGTACTCATTACCCGCTTATGCATTCATAGCATAACCCCTCTAATAAGACTACATCCCCAACCCCAACTACATTTTGCAAGTTGAAATGCAGCTAGAAACGTAATTGATTCTTAAGTTTTGGATGAAAATTTAGCTAAGTCAAAATCTACATCTCGACGGATGTTCATTTTCCATCAAGTTTGATCATCCGTCGAAATAGAATAGCTTGGTAAAAATCAATTACTTTTCTGGATTATTTTAAACCCGAAGGATAATTGTTTTATTCTCATCCGTCGAATTGTCTACATCTTAGCCGTTAAAATTCTGAACATTATTCATCGGATTTACTTGCAGTCTGTAAGTATATCACGACGGATAATTGACAGAATTTTGACAGTTTATTTGACTTTTTAACGGCTATTTTGGAAAATTTTCATTGGGTCTTTAACTTTTTAACTTTAATTTTTATCTGAGAATATATAAAAGCCTAATTTCAAGTTCATTTTAGCTTTTATCTTTCTCTATTGCAATTAACTGCTCTCTTCTTCCTCAAAGCAAAACCCTCTTTCTTTCTGCAACTTTCCTTGCTTAACAATGGCACCAGGTAGTCAAGATCATGTCTCAGTCAGGATTCATTAATGAGAAGAACAACTTTGTGGGTCTTGTGAATAAAGAGATTCTAGCCTCTGAAGATTATCAAAAAATGATGGATTTTGTGAAGGGGTGCAAGCTTAACTATGCCATGCTGGAATTACCCACAATCTACTGTGATGTTGTGGAGGAGATGTGGACCACTGCTGTGTATCAGGCAACTGACAAAACTATAACTCGCTCCATTAAATGTAAGAAATTTTGTATTAACAGTGATACTATCCAAGCATGCTTTAAAATTCATGAAAACGCTACTACTAAACCACACACAGATGCTGATTTAGTTAACTTGCTTAATTTTATTGTCTATGCACTTCCTAACACTAAATTAAGTGAAATTAGGAGACTAGGTCTCAAAAAAGAGTGGAGCTTTCCATGTGATGTAGTTACCAAGGTGTTTTCTGGTAAAATAAGCAACTTTGATTCTATCAATACTATTATGCTTAACATGCTCTACATGCTGCTTACTGACAATTACTATAACTGCAGTGATGTTATCATGTTTGAGTTAGGCTACAAGTTAGAGGAGATTAAAAAGAGATCGAGAAATGTTTATTATGCTAGATTCTATATGATTATTGTTAACCATATTTGTGAGGATCTTTTGATTGAGAACCCAACCAACAAACTGGATTGTTGGGTTCAAGAAAGAAGAATAATTGTAGATTTAAACAGAACCAAACACCACAAGGAGGTGCCCTTTGTTTATTTTCCTATCATGGAGGGCCCTCAGGTAAGTGAGGTAAATACTTCTGTCCCTACACCTTCTACCTCTCAAGTTTCTTTGCCATTGACTGTGGCTATGGCATCTGTGTCAATGACCCAATAGATGCCTACCCAAGCCACAAAATCTAAAACTTCAAAATCCAAATTACAGAAACCACACTCTGGTGTCTCTCAAATGATGCCAGTTTCAAAATCTACCAAAAACAAAGAGGGGAGTGTGAAGGAGGGTGAGATTGGTCAGGGACAGGGTGAACATCAAAGAAGCCCTAAGAAAAAGGATGGTGAGGTGAGTGTACCCAAACCTATCCACCACCCAGTTTCCTAACAAACTGTGGAGCTTGATAGAGAAATTAGCACATCTTTAGTTTCATCCTCCCAAAAGGATGCTATTATTGAAATAAGCTCCCAACCAGGAGCACATGCCAAAAGGGTTGGGGACACAGACTCACCCCAGACTTATATAAGAAAGAAGAAGTCTAGAAAACTTGGGGATGCACATGGATCACACACAGTGTAAACTGCAGCTAAAGGCTCAGTCACTGCACCTTCTCAAACTCAGTTTGATGTGGCTCCAATAAATGTGGAGTCACGGCCAAAATCTCTAACAATAAACATCTCACACACACTAGATACATAAAACTCTCCCACCAATTCTCTGGATGTGGATATGATTCACACATCAATTCCTGATTCTCCTTCTTTAACTCTGTTGGAGAAGCCAAAATTCAGTGCAAGTGAGCATCATCTTCTAGATGATCTGTTGGCTCACTTGCCAATTCTTTCAGGAACTATTGAGATGTTTGTGCCTAAATTATCATCAATCTGCACAGAGTCCATAATATTTTCTACTCCAAACTCTATCATTTCCTCTATTCCGATGGATATTGTTCATCCATCGGCTAGTGACTATATCCCGACGGATGTGCCTAACAACAGTCATCCGTCGGCTATCCAAACTACTACCCCGATGGATGTTCCTCATCCGTCGGTACTCACTACACAAGCTGAATTTTAACAATTGTTACAAGTGTAGATGAGCTAGTAGTTGTACAATCACCCCTAGGATTGAGGGAAAGGAGTGAACAGAGTGAGAGGCTGAGTTGCTCTCAGGCAAAAGGAGAGGAAAATAGAGAAATTATGCAGGCTATTTCTTCCAGCCTGGCAAAAGTGAGTGAAGAGAGTTCCACCTTAGTAGGTGAAGGTGAGGGTGTGAGGGTGGTGAGCCAAAGGGAGCCCTTGATGCAAGAATATATAGAACATGAGAGAAATGCAGGTACTAAAGTTTGGGAAAAGCCTATTGTTAGTGAGTTAATGGATGTCAATGAAGCTGACAAGAAATAGTTATTTCAGCAAGATTATCAAGCTGTCTTAGATTCTGTTTCTTTTGATGTTGAGGCATTTACTCATCATGTTCCAGTTTATCAAATTCTAGCTGAACAGGGAAATGAGGTAGCTGAGAGAACTTTGAATCTGGTGCACACAACTGCTTCTATGCAAAGGGCCAAAGATGCAGTCAATGCCTTACCTACTAGAACTGATGTAGATTCTGATTCTCTCAATAGTGAATTTGGAGACAGTGGTGGAGATGATGAAGAGGAGGAGCCCATGAATTTAGGGGGAGAAGTTTATTCAAGAAGGAATGCAAACACTCTATCATGGATGTTTAGCAAAGAATACAGTGAGCACCATTTTAAGTCAACCCTGATATCTCTCATCAAACAGACCAATACAGCTTTTCAAGCCTCCACAAATGCCAACATCAAAAGTCTGCTACAAGCTCATCTCAACTCTCTTCAATTACATCAAATATCAAATCTCAAACAGACTCAGGAGGTAGATGCACTCAAAGCCTCCATGGCTGATATTAAGAGTGATGTATCTGACAGACTGGAGTCTAAGCTTCCTGAAGCTAAAATGAGAGATCTACATCAAAGACTCAGGAAGGAGTCTGAAACAAACTCCAAAATTGATGTTGTTAGTAGAAGGGTGATTAACCTAGATAGTGAGCTCACTAAAATTAGACTCAATCAAGCTCATCAAACTATGCTTCTTCAACAGCTGGTGGCTGCACATACCAAACCTAAAACTTCTCAACTTGATGCTAACAAAAAGGGGGAGAAGAGCTCAATTACCTCAGTTAGTCAAGGTGCTGCAAGTGAGGGGGAAACAGTGCTGAAGATAAATGTCAGCAAGGTAATTGTTCCAGAAATCACCTTTACCAAGCCACCAATGATGGACAGTATAGATTTGATCAATATCAAGGTAGCTAAACTGAATGGAAAGTGGGAGGAGTTTGATAAGATGATTGAGCAGAAATTTGGTCAAATAGAGAAACCAGACAAGATCTTTCATCACTTCTCTCAAGTCAAGCAAATCTCAGTGAATGAAATTAGTCTGGGTAATATGGAAAAAGGGCCAACCTTCATGTATAAAGTCTCCGAAAGCCAACGTGGCTTTGAAGCCCGAAAGAAATTATCCAAAGTCATCTGACAAGAACCCCTTGGATCTTATATTTGAAACTTCAAGGCCAGATGAAAAGAAGCTATTGGCAAGGTCCATGGAATTCTTCAAGGATCCAACTGACTCTATACTAAAGAGAAGAATTGCTAAGATTTAAAGGATTGGGAAAGAAACCTGTGTGATGGCTGGACACCCTCAGTTTGCTAAAGCTAAAAAGGAAGAAAATGAGAGAATTAAACAAGAAAAGAAGCAAGTTGTTTTAGATGCTAAGACACTCAAACATAAGAAAAACGAAGTTGCTATAGTATCCAAGCTCCAAGCTTTAAAAACTGCAACTGAGATTTCTAAGAAGCAACCTGTGATAGTTGAAGCTCAGGATCAGAAAATGCACAAGGAACCTCAACAGACAAAGAATCCAAGATACAAAGTCAGGGTCAAAAGAAGATTGGACTTCAGTGATGATGAGAAGAAAGATTACATTCCCAACCAGTCTAAACTTACAACTCAAACATCCAAGCCCTCAGTGGTGCAGGAAGAATTTAAGGTGGATCCTACAAGGAATTATCATGATAAGCCAATAGTTCCCAAAGATGAGCCTATAGACTGGGATAGCTTGCCTCTTCCTGAACTCAATTTAACAATCTTCAACAAGTTAAAGAAGACAAAGACAAGAGCAATCAAGAAGGTCAAGCCTGTGAGACTCAAAACCAAAACTCAACCAACTGTCAACAAGGGGGATCTTCTATATATCAGTGACATCAAGAAATTTTCAGATATAAATCTCTACATGGATGAGCTAGAAGAAGTAAGAGCAATTGATGATCACAGAAATCTTCCTGAAAGACTGGTGTTCAAATACAAGGGCGGGAAAGAGATCATATGGCCCCTTCACAGAATTCTTCAAGAGAGCTGTTCTATTTTGATAAAGATCTTCTCATCTTTTAAAAAATTGGATTTAATGTGACTTCCAAGAGAATGATTCTAAAGAAGATAGAAGAACTAAGAAGCAAAAAAGCCTCAGATGCACTTCCAAGGACTCTATCAATTCCCTTCACAGGAAACAGAGTGCACTTGAGGCCTTACTAGCTGATGGAATTCATGGATAAAAAAGGTATTAGGAGATTTTTCAGACTGGATGACCAATTGAGCATCTCAAGCAATGAGACTCTATTGGAAATGCAAGAAAAGCTGGATCTATCAAATGCTGAAGAACTTGAATTTCACAGACAACTCCAAAATTAAATAGAAGAAAACAACAGGAAGCTTGGGAAAAAATCAAGACAATCAAGGAGATAGATCACACTGCTCAGACTAGAGGAGCACCTTGAAAATGATTGTGAGAACTATTTGTACACTTTACTTTATTCAATTTTCAAATAAACTGTAGCACTTACTAGTTTTATCTACCATAATTCAATCTGTACATTTAGGGTGTTTTGTTATCATCTAGTTTCTCTTAATTTATGGCTAAAATTCCAGTAGACATAAATTGGGGGAGATTGTTAGGAATATGTTGTGAACTTGATGATAAGTTGAATAATACACCTTAGTAGATTTAACTTAGTGTTTTTGTAGCTCTCGACGGATGTTCTACAATAGTCCCGACGGATGAACTTTATAGTCTCGACGGATGACCACTGAACATCCATCGAGAGTGTAGCTTATGTAATAATAAGTCTTATAGCACATGTCTGCAAACAACAATGTATTAGTTGAGTAGATGCTGTAGGATTCTTTAAGTCATGTTGACTACTAGATTGATATGCAGAATAGGGTGGCTAATTGTAAATATAAGATGTCTTGTAATTATGTATAAGTGAAATAGAGTCAAGTGGCGAGAAGGCTCCCGACAGATGATCTACAAAGGCTCCCGACAAATAATCAATAAGGAATCCGACGGATGACCAACATAGTCCCGACGAATGATAATATTCAAAAAGAACCGTTGACAGTGACAACACGGGCACATGAGTCGGATGTTTGCAAATGGAACGTGGCAGCCTAATTGCAGGATTTAGAGAACAAAGAAGCATTACTATTTCCATGCAATTATGAAGATATTCAAAGATGCTGGATAGTGTAATGAAGCAACATGAAATTAGACTAGAAACAATTTTTGTTTATTTGTTTGTCTTTTTATCATGTAACTGGGTAGTATATAAACCAAGTGTAGTAAGTAGAACAAATAACTAAGAAATCAAGCATTATTTTTAAAGAGACAGAAAAGGTTGTATCTGTTAAGCATCTCTTTGTAATTCTGCAAGTTCACTTGTAAGCAGCTGTATGTTATTCAAGCATCACAGAGTTCTCATCTTAATATATATATCTCTGGTGGACAAGTTCAAAGCCACTAGAAAGTTTTTAAGCCATGTGTTTTATTTCTTTGTGTTTTATTTTCATATCATTATCATTCCGCAATATAAAAAATCTGCACAGTTATATTATTAAGTAAGAACAGTTTTAAAATCAGAAAAAGAAACCATAATTACATTCAACCCCCCCCCCTTTGTAATTCTTGTTGCTTTGTTTAGGAATAACAAAGTGCAATGTCATATGAAGGGGACGATCCATGTACATGTGCTGGTATTAAGTACAATGTCTTGTTGACTTTTCACTGCCCTTGGTTACTGGAGAATGGCTTGACTTTGAAAAAAAAGCAGAAACAAATTTTGAGCAAGAAGAAGATCGAGTAGAGTTTGTGTTCATTGGGTTGTGTAATCTGAAGATAGGAAGGTATGTGAACTACTTTTCATGTTGGCTGTTATAATTAAAAATGAACTCTATGCTCTTCTAGTTATCAAGTTTAGCCACTTAGCCTATTTCTTTAATATTATACCCATCGCCTAAGCCTCGTTACAACCCTTGACAAAGACCTTTTGATTTATAAATGCGCGAAGTCTAGAGATTTTGGTGGACAAGCAAGCTTATGGTAGCACATGTGCATTTGATTGAAATCGAGTGATAAAGTTACACCTAAACACTTGTGTGATTTGAGTGTTTTTTAGGTTATTTTTCTATCCAAAACATGTTATTTTCTTGTTCATTGAGACTTTGACGTTATTTATGATTATTTTACTCTTTCGAGACTATGTGTGCGTGCTTGATTAGTTGTGTTGGTGTGTAAAATTGAGGAACCACATTGTATGGCACCTATGAGCTATTACATCATTAATTTGCATGTGTGGATTGCTATGATATATTTCATGTTTGAGACTTGGCAGTCATAAAAAAACTTGGGAATTTTGTGGGTACATTCACTATATAGGGCCCTCACGAGACCTTACTCGCCCACTGGGGCTGCCTTGGGGTTTAAAGGGCTTGTTGTATATGCCAAATGCAACCGTGATCACCTACGGAAGTGGTACTAGTAGTTTAGGACTTAGACTTTTTTTATTCTTTTCCCGAGGACGTGTGAGATGCTAAGTATGGGGATGTGATGAGCGTGCACTTTATCCAAATATTATCCATATATCTTGTTTATTTTGTACTTATTTGAATTTTTATTTAATAAATACTAATGTTTTATTTTAAGTATTAGTGAGTTATAATAAAGGAAGTCTTGGAGTTTATAAAATCAGAATTTGAGTTTAATTTCATTAAAAAACGGATTTTATGGGCTAGCTGCGCAGTCTACACTGTTTGGGTCATATCTGGAGTTCTAGAAGTCCGATTCTGATGATTCAATAGCCCACAGAAAGCTTATGAGAAGAGCTGTATTTCAGAAGATTTGAATTAAATATTCATCCGAATCATCCTAGAATCAGGGCCCAAAAATCAACTATAAATTTCCTTTCCTCGAATTCAATTCTAATTGGGAAATCTCCTTATATTTGATTTAATTCATCAAAATAGACTATTATTGAGATATTATTAGATTAGACCCGACCTAATATACAGAGAAGGGAGGCAAGAGACAAGGAGCCGCACAAGGGAGGAGGAGAAGAAGCCATCAACGGAGAAGAATTCAGCCATTGGAAATATTCAATTGGCTTTGTTTTCTCTTATCTTTTATTTATCCCTTCCTATGAACATGTGTTGGTTATCTTGGAATTATTTTGAATCTTTGATTATAAACTAAACTTATGTGAGTTAGGATTTTTATGGAACCCTAGTATGGGATTGTTGGTATTTTGATATACAGTTTACAGTTTATTCATTCAAGTGGATACCATGATACATACTTGCTATTGTCTGATCAACTCTAGTAGGTTAATGAGTTAAATATAATACTAAGAGGGTTATAGTTAATTGACACAACACTTGAATGGTGCATGCTTATATCTTTTGATTATAATACTGTTACGGTATATACATATATTATGACCATACATAGCTTTGTGAATTGGTGCTTAAATAAATTCTGAAAAGTTAATTGGCATATACATATGTTAGTTTATTTTATAAAAATTATATTGTAGTGATTTTGAGAGGAACCCGCGACCATTGAATTCTAGCTAGTGGTCTGTGATCTTGTTGTAGTATTACACTGCCTTATTACCGACATGAACATATTAAGGGGAAGTAATATCCTGACTCAGCTTTTCGTATCTGAAACATATCCAAACCTCTTTTCAGGTATATTATTTTTTAGTTAATTTAGTTATTAATTAGTTTAATTAGATAAATAAAAAACTCATTCTTGTGTTCGATAACCGAATTATTCGATATTACTTGCGATTAATACAAACAAATAGTCCTTGAGGAACGATATCTGGTATTTACTAATATATTACTTGTTTTCGATTGTGCACACTTGCACATCTGAATTTTAAGCAACAATTTGGGCCATCAAATTCAGGTGAGCTTCTACTTTGAAATGAATCAATTATTTTCACAGTTTGCTGGTTTATTTATTTCTTCCTCCAATCTGTTGTTTGTGTTATTCTCAGCTTCATCTTCAGAATCACTATCAATGTTCATATTTTTAAATTTTAGTGCTTCAACTTCATTTTCATCAAGGTATTCCAACCCTAGACACTTGTCATCATCAAAAGTCACATCAGTGCTTTCCATAATTTTATTTTGCTCTAACACATAAACTCTACAGGTAGTTCTTTCCAATGAATATCCCAGAAAAACAGCTTTAAATACTTTAGAATCAAATTTTCCAACATATTCAGAGTTGTCTTTGAGCACAAAACATTTGCTTTCAAACACATGATGATGCTTTACAGTAGGCTTTATTTTTGATAGAATTGAGTAGGGTGACTTTTCAATATTTTTGTTGATTAGATATCTGTTTTGAGTATAGCATACAGTATTGATAGCTTTTTCCCAAAAACTTGTTGGAAAATTGGCATATTGCAGCATTGTTCTTGCAGCTTCAACTAGAGTTCTGTTTTTCCTTTTAACAACACCATTTTGCTGGGGTGTTCTTGCAGCTGAGAACTCTTGAACAATGCCCTTGTCTTTACAGAATTAACTTAAAGCTGCAATCCTGAATTTTGTGCCATTATCACTCCTCAATCTTTTAACACAATTTTGATCCTCATCCTGCTTCTCAACTTTCTTTATGTGTTCAATAATGATATGGGGAGTTTCATCTTTTGAATGCATAAATTCCACCCAAGTGTATTTTGAGTAGTTATCCATCACCAGTGCATATTTCTTCCTGGAAATAGATAGGACATTAACTTGTCCAAACAGGTCCATGTGAATATGCTGCAATGGCGCACTTATAGAATTTACAGTCTTAATATTGTGGCTGGACCTTTTCATTTTGCTCCTTTTAGAGCAACGTCACCAGTTTCTTGCTAGTGATTGAGCAGTCTCCTTTTTCAAATATTACCTTGAAGCCTTTTTCTGTAAACTGGTTGACACTTAGAAGATTTACTTTAAGACCAACAACTAGTGCTACATATTTAATGACAACATTTCCAGAAATCAACATGCCATATCCCATTGTGAATCCTTTGTTGTTGTCTCCAAAAGTCATCAATGGGCCAGCCATCTCCTCAAATTGTGATAGCAGGTCTTTATCACCTGTCATATGAGTGGAATATCCACTATCAATGATCCATATGACTTTATTCTTTTTTCCCTGTACATAATGAGAGTTAAGTTTGTTTAGCTACCCAAGCAGTGTTGGGTACTTTCTTCTTTTTAACAAAAGTTGCAGAAGTAGAGTTTGAGATTTCAAAAAGAAGATCATTTTATTGTTTGATTAGCATTATCCTTTTTAACCGTAGAGCCAAGATTTACTTCCTTGAGATCTTTTCTCAATTTATGACAGCTTGTCATAACCTTCATATTGCAAGGAATGCAATCAAACTTATCGTAGAAGGAATAGGGATCTCCAGCCAGTGCTTCATTGTACTTGCATGCTCCAATATTTGGCTCATTAACAGCCTTTCTTCAAAGGTGATTTAGATGATTTGTTGAGCCACATTTCTGACATTTCTTCCTTGGAGCATCTGCAATATAGGCATAGTTGATGCTCTTATTTACACCTATTTTTCCATTTCTGTTCTCTTTCTTTTTTTCCAGCATTCTCAGTTTTGACTTCCTTGGTTGGTGTCTTTGTAGTCGAGTTTACTATGAGTTTCTTTCACTTTCAACAATAGGAGTGGTTTCTGCACTATTCTTCTCAGTATCTTCATCTGCAATTTCTTGCTTGATGACCAACTCAACTTCACAAGCTTTGAACAAAGGTGCATTTACTTTCTTTAGCATCACAGGAACATCATGGTTCACTGTTTCTTTTCCTTTGTCAGCTTTACCTTTCTTGTGAGAATTTAATGCCTCATAGTTCAAACAAATAGCTATGTTAGCACATGATTTGTTTTTCTTATGATATTGTCCAACCAACTGAGATACATTCTTGTATGATTTGAGCTTCAAATTATTCTTCTCTAACTTTTCTCTCAACACTGCCTCTACTTCACTAGCACACTTAAGCTTGTTCTTGAGATATTCATTTTCTTGCTTAACTATCTCAAGACCAACAAGCTGCAGCTCCAACTCCCGTTTCTCTATCTCAAGCTTCTCATTAATCTTTGACAGACTACTTAACTCCTCAGTAGCTTCCATCATGCTTGTGTGGATGTGAAACATCTTTGTACTCATTTTCTCAATAGTTTCTTTATATTGACTTGCATATAAATCAATCATGGTTAGAGTTTGTATCTATGATTTAGATGCATATGATTATCCTTTCTCTAGATCCATGAGAGCATAATTCCTAAATTCTTCATTGTCATCATCTTCATCTGTATCATCCCAACTCTTGTCTTCGACAATATAAGCCTTTCCATGTTGATTGTCAAGAGTGCTTAATACTTATCTTCCAATTCCAAATAAGCTTTATCTTTCTTCACCTTCTTTGGCTTTCTACACTCAGTGGCAAAATGACCCAACTCATCACAATTATAGCAACTTATCTTTGATTTGTCAATAGATCCTATTTTGTAGCCACTTTTTCCAACTAAGTTGAACTGAGTTTTTCCTTTCCAATTGCTGTTGTTGTTGGATGTCTGACCCTTGTTCTTGAAGTACTTTGGCTTCTTAACCCTTATGTTAGAAAACTTCCTTGCAAGGTAATCCATTTACTGGTCCATCTCATCTAGTTCATCAAGGGTGTAGTATTCATCCTCTTCTAGCTCCAATATGACTTGCTTATGAGGTTCCTTATTTTTCTGCTCAATAGTTTGAACAACTAGAGTCTAAACTTCATGTTCAGCTTCAGATGATTTACTGTCATTGGCAACCAAGACACTAGTTCCATCAATAACATGACTTTGACAAGCCCTCAATGACTTTCTCTGCAACATTTCCAGCTCATAGGTCTTCAAGATCCCATATAAAACTTCCAAAGCATTCTGCTTAAATCTCTTCCTTCTCTAATAGCAGATATCTTTTATTCTAAATGGTCATGAAGAGTGAGCAAGAATTTAAGGTTGACCTCTTCAGCTTCGTAATACTTGATGAGGCTATAAATCATTTATCATCTTATTGAATCTTTCAAAAACATCACTTATACTTTCCTTAGGATTAGCCATAAAACCCTCATACTGTGATGCCAAGATCCTTTTTTGATTAGATCTGACCTCTTTTGTTCCCTCACACAGTATTTCATTTTTCTCCCAGATCTGTTTAGCAGACTCACAATTGATAATATTGTTGTACATTACATTATCAAGGGACTCAATCAATATATATTATAAACTGCTATCCAGTGCAACCTTTTTTTTTCAAGCTCTGTGTAGGTTGAGGGATCTTTATGAGCATAATGTGCTGGTATGACCATGTCTCCATCTGGAGATTTCAGGAACCCTTTCCATAGGAATGAAAGGTCCATTTTTAAGAATCTGAATGTACATAGGGTTGGCCATATTTATGAACAACGTCATTTTCTTTTTCCATAGTGTGTAGTTGACCTTGTCAAAGACAGGTATCTTGATACTGCTTAATTTCTGCGCACTCATTCTTCCAAGATCTTTATCTATTTTTTCCAGATTTTTCTCAGACACCACTTGTTAGATATTGAATGCAAAGAAATGTAACACAAAGGGGGGGTGAATGTGTTCTTGAATTTTATTAAGCTTTTAAAACTGTTTGGATTATGGTTGAACAAAGAAGTCAAGAATTGTAAAGATATAGTGTAAACAGCAAACACACAAAGCACAATATATCAAAAACTCACTTAATCGTATTAATTAAGTTTGTCTTGCTACAAATCCGTGTTCTTAGAAAATAAGAACTCAGCTGCTATCCTGAGAGAATACAAGATTTTTCTAGATCTGTTTGTTACTTCTAAACTAAGGACCCGTGCATGTTTTATAGACTAGCAACACGGGTTTATAAAAATTGCACTAAAATGTACTAAACCAATTTCTAAAGCAGCCTTGTCTATTTCCTTTTCTGGTGTTAGCAAATCTGTGTATTATCTTGCAGGTCTGTGACCATCCTTTGTTCAGTGAATCTAGGCCCTTGATCTTGTATTCTTCAAGATACTTTTATATCTTTCCAATTCAGTGAATGAATTATTTGTTCATTGATAATCTTGAATCTTGAACTTGTATGTATTCTGAATTTGAGATAGTATGTCGAGATTTCTTTTTTTTCTGTAGAGAAGTGACATATCGATAAGTAAAATGATTTATCGATATCTCGAGTTCTCGATATATGTAAATGACTTGTCAAGGTCTCTAGTTCTCGACATGTAGAATAACTTGTCGACATCTCTAGTTCTCGATCTATTCTTTTGACTTGTCGACATCTTGAGTTCTCTACATGAAGATTTGACTTGTCGATATCTCTGAGATCTCTACATGAAGTATTGACTTGTCATATCTTTGAGATCTCTACATGAGGTATTGACTTGTCGATATCTCCAATTCTCTATATCTTCATTTGACATGTCGATATCCGAGATCTCTATATGCATGAATGACTTGTTGATATCTTTTGGGACTTCTCTTTAAGTCATTTTGGACTTCTCGACTGACTTCTCGACTGACTTCTCGGTATTCTTTGATCTATGACTTGTCGATGTCTTGACTTAGAATATTTTTCCTAGAACAACATTATTCAACTCCAAGCTGCTATATTTTTCTCTAAGTCATGATCAAGATTTGATCTTTTTCCAGAGTTTATTCCTTAGCTTGAAAACTGTTCACAGAAAAATTCCCCAGTCTAATCTACTAAACATTTTTACAGACTCAAGGAATATAATTACAGAATACAAATATTGATTAACATACAACTTAATCTTAGGTCTGTCAATGTGACTTAATCTTATTATTATATATGCATCTCTTGCACAACATATGTAAAATACGTAATTTTTTTAATTTTTATTAGATATTAGATATTAATTTATTTATATAAATATTTATTAAGAATATTCTGGAAAACTTTTGTGCAAGCTATTTGTATTGTGATAAGATTTGTTATTTGTGGAAAGAATTGGAAGAATAAATTTGAAAATTGAAATCTTTTTAATTTAGGTATTTGCGTGTATATAATTTTCTTAGTTTTAGTAATTACTTTGAGAGTTTGTAGAAATTTTAGTACCAAGTTTTAAGATATCTTATTAAATTTAGGGTTTGTATATTTATGTTCCTATATAAGAAATCCAATAGATTAACAAGAGACTTGTACAGAACTCGAACCTCGGGTATGCTCGTCTCCCTTACTTGTATGCTTTCAATTTATTTTTGTGTAACAAGTATTTGTTCGGTGTTTTTATTTTGAAACTGATTTACAAATACATGCATGCGTACAAGCTTGATGATTATATAAAGTTAAAATCATGATTTAAAGAAAGACTCACGATCATGATAATTGTTCTAATTATTATGTGCACAATTATTTTTAGTTAACTGAGTTATCATACACAATTACGCTGATCATGTACATCATCTTCGATCATAAAATTAGTGCATAAGTAATATATCTGATATTGCAAGAATTTCTTCTAAACAATGAATAACTATAAGTTAAATTATTCTTTTAATTAATGTGATTTGGATTTTTAAATTAATTAATTAATTATGTACTTTACGTAGGCGGTGTTAATTTAATCCATATATTATGGATAAAAACTTAGGGTATATTTATTGCTAGGGTTCGAGAGCTTTGAGGCTCGATTTGACTGCTCTCGTGTTTAATGACTCAATCTGCCTTTCACAAGATGTCTACTTACCTTGCTGTTTGCCAAGGATCAAGTAAAAATATATAGTTCTGATTTATGGGATGAGACCCCTTATATAGGCATGTGAGATACCTTTGAAAATAAGTTAGGGTTAGGAGACTTGGTGGACAAGTCTCAGATTTATAGTGGACTTTGGAGTCCTATAATGCAGGAGATTGATTCCTTATCCCATGAGATTTCTTGGAGGCCAATCTCCAAGGAATCGTGTCCTTATTTGGACTTTATTAATCAGCTGATTTTTCCCATATTAATTGATTACGAAATTAATTAATATTCGGGGTTTTGGGCCCTTTATAATGGGCTTTATTATCGGCCCAATCCGGGCATAATTAATGCGATTACGCAACCATGGTTTATTTTTCTCCCTATCATTTGCTCCCCAACTTTCGGGAAATCTTAAAAGATTCTGCGGAAGTTAAGTTCATTTAGTCCTTTACAGGGTATCGTTTTCTGCGTAAAGTGTGGAGCGACCTACACATTTACAACGATTTGCCTTGTACGTGGCTTCAGGATTTTTTTTGGAACTTCCCTGTTATTTTCCTTACCTTATTCTTATTTTTTAGGAATTTTCTAGTATTTTTCCTTAGTTTCCAAGAATTTTCCTTAATATTCTGGAATTTTTCCTTAATTTATGGAATTTTCCCTTAATTTTCTGGAATTTTCCCTTAATTTTTGGAATTTTCCCTTAATTTTCTATCTTTCTTTCTCTCTTTTTTATTCTTTCTTTTTTTTCCTTTTTTATATAATTTCGGCCAGGAATCCATTCAACCAGGATCCCGATCGAATTACGGTCCCATAGTGTCTGGTCGAAGATGTTTTTGGTCAGGATGATTCGATCAGGATCCTAACCGAATTCGGTCAGGACCTCGAGTTGACCCTATGCTTCTGACCGAATTAAGCCCCTACATTTTCTGGTCATGAATAATTTTGGTCAGGATGATTCGATCAGAATTGCTGACCGAAATTCGGTTAGGATTTAATACAAAGCTATTTTCAGACCGAATTAAGGGCCAATAATTTCTGCTCATTGATTTTTTGATCTGGATCATTCGATCCTTACTACGGGCCTAAGATGTCCTTTTCATGAGTTCATTCCTAGATTATTAGCTAATTTGCAGATCAACCCTTGCCAACTTCACCCAAATGCCTGGAGAAATATCCTTTGTTTCATGGTTTTATGCCTTAGGAGTGGTTTTCCCCTTTCTGTAGCTGTGTTTAGGAAAAAATTTCAATGCTATAATAGTGCTTAACCCGGTTGGGTTTATATTAGACAACGACCCAAGTCTCCACAAATCTTCAACAGTGCTTCAATCCCTGATAACAACCAGCACTGGAGGGATAGTTTTTTTGGGCTCAGATGGGAGAATGGTGACTGGGGCACACTCTTTAGATCCTCCTTCGGGAAGGTCATTGATGGCAACCCTAAAACCATCCACATATCTCCCAAGGAAACTATCATATATAATGAGCATATAAAGGATAATGGCCAGACTCTCAGCTGGACTTTGTTAGAGGACTTCTATTTTATTCAAGTGGGACTTTTCTCAGTCTCTGCACAGGGTACTTCTTTTCTTTCCTTCCCATGTTTTCTTCTTTTTTATACACTATTGACACCACTTATCTTTGTTTACAGTTTTTCTTTTCAGTGGCTAAGGAGATCAATAGCGAGAACTTTCCTGTAGTCGAGGAAACGACAAGGATGAAAAAGGCTCGTCTTGCAAGGTTGGATCCCTGGGATAAGGCTACGGAGTCTAGCTTCTTGAAGAAGCACAAAGAGCCTATGATGGAGGCCTCTTCTATGGGAACTGAAGCCCCAAGCGTTCCTGCTCCCACACCTACAGGTTCATTTCAGCCTCTCTGGGGTTTTAGCCGTGGAGATACCGTAGTTGGTTCCATGAAGCATGCTTGGGGCTGGTCCTACCATTCCATCAACCCCAAGGACTTTACCGACAGTGGTGGCAGGCCCGTACTTGGAGCGGGTGAAGCTTATGGGGGCTCCGTCTATTGCCTCGGTATATATTTTCTTGTCTTAACTTCTTTTATTCCTTTGGCTATGTTATTTCTTTGCCTTACATCCTTTTATTTCTCTTCTTCCTTAAGGCCAACGCCTACTTTCAGGCATCTATCAGACAAGTCGAATCCTGGAAGAGAGCTTCGTATAAGGCGGATAATGCCCTTAGGAGGCAACAGAGGAAATATGTTGCACTGGAGAGGAAGATGAAGTGCAAGGAGAAGGAGCTAGGGAGGCTAATGCTGATTTAGTTATTCTGAAGGTTGAGAAGGACAAATCCATCGAATCTTACTTGGATACGGAGGAGTTTGCTCACTCTATGAGGGTGAGGGATAACACGGTAGTTCCCGAGGTTTTTCAGGACTGGCTGGGACATGGCCCTCAGGACCGTGAACGAGGCTTGTCCCGACATAAACCCGGCGGACTACATGTGCCCCGATGATGAGACCTTACTACAGAGGTTCCGTACCCGTGTAGTTGTCTCGGATGATATCTCTCAGCATCAGCTCCTTCCCCCTCCAGATTCATCTTCCAGACTAGCTGCGAAGGATGTCAACTCTTCTTCGGGTGATACTACCACTGCCGTGACATCCAGCGAGAGCAAGAGTGATAAAGATATGGATGATGTGGATTATGCGGCCCCTAGAGGCTTGTTGGCCCTACACGACTTATCTATTTGTATTTAATAATCCTTATTTATATCGAGGATCTTCGTAATTGTTTCATTTATCAAACATTGTCTTTTTCATTCGAAGTCATGCACTTAGTTTATTTACTATAACCTTGTGTGTTGTAGGAACTTGATATCACATATCGGAAACTTTATAAATTCCGTAAACTCTTGGGATTCATCCCTTACATAAGTCTTGGTAAAACTAAAACTTGAAATAATAGTATTATAAAACATAAAATCCTAAGCAAGCAAAGCTTCAAGGTGTTTTTCGACCTATTTGCCACTTTAACAAGTGAACATTTTTTTCCTTCAGACTTATACATAATAGACTTTCAGGTTTTGAATGTGTCAAGTCCTTGGGACTTCAAAACCGTCCATAGTTTCCAGCTTGTAGGATCCTCTTCCTTGAACACTCTTGATCATGTATGGTCCTTCCCAATTTGGGGCGAGTTTTCCCTTCTGCCCTACACCAGAAGCTTCCACATTACTCAGAACCAAGTCACCTTATTTGAAGAACCTCTCCTTCACCCTTAAGTAGTAGTAAAAAAAAGCTTTTTACTTATGTTCAACTATCTTTGCATGTGCCTCATCTCGTACTTCATCAATTAAATCCAAGGATAGCCTTTTCCTTTCCTTATTTTCTTCAGCATTGTATGCTTGGATTTTGGGAGACGAGTGCGATATTTCCACGGGAACGACTGCCTCTGCCCCATATGCTAACATGAAGGGAGTTGCGATATTTCAACTATCTTTGTGTAAATTCTGTAGGAGCATATGAGTTATGTTGCCTATTAGTGGATATGCAGAATAGGTTGATTAATTGTAAATATAAGATATCTTTTAATTATATATAAATGAAATGGAGTCAAGTGACAAATAGCTACCCGACGGATGATCAACAAAGCTACCCGACGGATGATCAACAAAGCTACCCGACGGATGATAAGCATGTACCCGACGGATGATCAAATTCAAATATCTGTTGATAGTGACAATACAGTCACATGCGTTGGGTGTTCGCAAAAGGAATGTGGTTGCCTGTTAAGCAGGAATTTGAGAACAAAGAAGCATTACCATTTCCATGCTATTATGAAGATATTCAAAGATGTTGGAATAGAGTAGTGAAGTAGCATAGAGTTAGACTAGATATGTTTTGTTTTATTATCTTGTCTTATGTCATGTAAACTTGGTTATATATAAACCAAGTGTAACTAGTAGAACAATTAACTAAGCACACACATTTTTAGAGAAACATTTTCAAGCTGTATTCTGTAGCATTTCTCTGTAAGTTTAGTTGTTCAAACTTGTAAGCAGCTGTGAGTTATTCAAGCTTCACAGGGTTCTCATTCGATATATATATATATATATATATATATATATGGTGGATATTTTCAAATCCATCAGAAAGTTTTAAAAGCTTGTATTTTTATTACTTTGTGTTTGATTCACTTAACTTAGACATTCCGCACTCTGCAAATCAAACACTTATATATTTATCAAGGAAGAACTGTTTTGAAATCTTGAAAAAGTAGCCAGAATTACATTCAACCCCCCTTCTGTAGTTCTTGTTGTATTGTTAGGGAATAACAATTGGTATCAGAGCAAGCTCTTGAAGTACAAGAAGTGTAAAGATCACAACAAACAGCAAGACGAACAAGAAGGATGTTGGAGTCAAAATTCCATTTCTGGACAAAGATAATTATCACCACTGGAAGGTGAAAATGCACCTACATCTACTTTCCCAATATGAGGCCTATGTGGATTGCATAGAGAGAGGTCCTCATATACCAATGAGAGCTGCAACTGGCAATGAACCATCTGTTCCCAAACCTAGGCATGAATGGTCAGATCCTGATATTGAGCAAGGTAGGAAAGACAAGAAGGCCATGAATATATTGTTCAATGGAGTTGATGGTGATATGTTTGATAACATCATTAACTGCAAAACAGCCAAAGAGGTTTGAGACACAATCCAGATTATTTGTGATGGTACTGAGCAAGTAAGGGAGAATAAGATGCAGCTACTAATTCAGCAATATGAGCACTTCCACTGTGAAGAAAGTGAGTCTCTCACTGCCATTTTTAGTAGATTTAAAAAGCTACTAAATGCTCTGAAGTTGCATGGAAGAGTCTATCAAACCAAAGACTCTAACCTCAAGTTCCTTAGATCTCTTCCAAAAGAGTGGAAGCCAATGACAGTCTCATTGAGAAATTCACAGACTATATGGCATCCTGAAAACATATGAGCTTGAAATAGAGCAAGATGAGAGGATGAAGAAAGGAAGGAAGAAAGGAGGGTCCAAAGCATTGGTTGCTGAGTTAGAGAAAAAGAAAGAGATGAAGGTAGAAGCTGTTGAGTCTACATCAAAGGTCTATGAAGGCAAGGGTAAAGGACTGGTAGCTGAAAATGAAGATCATTTGAGTCAAGATGACATGGATGATATTGATGAACATCTATCATTCCTATCCAGAAGATTTTCCAAGCTCAAATTCGAAAAGAATTTTGGAGCAGCCAAGCCAAGTAGAAACATGGTGGATAAATCGAAATTCAAATGTTTCAAATATGGCTTGGCAGGGTATTTTGCAAGTGAATATAGAAAGTCTGATTCTAGCAAGAAGAAGTTTGAGCCTGATGATTATAAACAAAAATACTTTGAGTTACTCAACCAAAAGGAAAGGGCTTTCTTTACACAAGAAAATAACTGGGCAGCTGATGGATTGGATGAAGATGAAGAAACAAGCTATGTCAACCTAGCCCTGATGGCCAAATCTGATGAAACAGAAACAAGTTCTTCAAGTAATCAGGTAATCACCACTAACCTAGCATATTTATCTAAAGCTGAGTGTAATGATGCAATCAATGACATGTCCACAGAATTATATCACTTGCGTGTTACACTTAAGTCCCTCACTAAGGAAAATGCTAAAATTAAAGAAAACAATTTGTTTTTAAGTGAGAGGAATAATATGTTAAAGTCTCAGTTTATTGAATTTGAAAAATTGAGAATTGAGTGTAAGATTGCTAAGGATGAATTAAATGAGTCCTTGAAGAAAGAAGAGATTTTAAAGAAGCAGCTTGAATGAGAACAAGAAGTGATTAAGGCATGGAAATCATCCAAAGATGTTCATGCTCAAATCACTAAACTTCAAGGCATTGAGTCCTTTTGTGATGCAGCCTGGAAGAAGAGTAAGGAGAAGCTGGAATCTAATTTGGTTGAAGGATTGCTGACAGATGTGGACTCGACGGATGATGAAAATTATCCGTCGGATAATCAAAAGGATTATCCGTCGAGTGACAAAGAGCCACATCCGTCGGTTGTGAGTAAACCAGTGAGCAAACTAAGCTTTCCAAGCTGAATGAGAAATATGGATCAGTTTCCAAAAACTTTGTTCCAGGAAAATCAATTCAAGTGAAAAAGGAAAAGAAAGTTAATGTTGGTCATCTGGCCATCAAGCAATAGAATGACAGATTAGAAAAGATTGAGGTTAAAACAGAAACTAAAAAGAAAAATAATAGAAATGGGAAAGTAGGAATTAAAAAATATAACAACTACACACCTGATAAGTATGCACCAAGAAAAATCTGTGTTAAGTGTGGTAGTGTTAATCACTTGTCTGTTAATTGCAAACTTGCCATGCCTACCTTCCTCTTTTCTCAACATGACTGCTATGCCTACCATGCCTATGAATGCTATGTCTACTCAGAATATGAATGCACAATTTGCTAATATGCCATTTACACCTAATCCTTATTATGATGTATTTAGTATGCCTCAAATGCCATTTAGCATGTCTTAATGGAATAACATGTTTGCAAATAACTTGCCTTTTCTTGTTAATCAAAATGTGCATGACAATTCTGTTTTTAATGACTGGTTTCAAAGGTCAAACTCAAATTACTAAGGATGAATCAGAAATTCCCAAGTCAAATGAGATCAAACCTAAGAAACCAAAGAAGAAAGCTAACAAGGCAGGACCAATGGAAACTTGGGTACCAAAATCAACTTGATTTAATTTTGATGTGTGCAGGGAAACAGAAAGAATCTTTGGTATCTGGATAGTGGTTGCTCAAGGCACATGACTGGAGATTCTACACTGCTCACTGAATTCAAGGAAAGAGCTGGCCTAAGTATTACTTTTGGAGATGACGACAAAGGCTATACTGTGGGATATGGCTTAATTTCAAAACACAATGCATCATTGAAGAGGTTTCCCTAGTGGATGGTCTCAAGCACAATTTGTTGAGTATCAACCACCTTTGTGATAAGGGCAACTCAGTAACCTTCAATTTAGAAGCATGTGTTGTGACAAACAAGAGGAACAACAAAATGGTTCTCACTGGAGTGAGAAAAGGGAATGTGTATCTAGCTGACTTCAACTCATCTAAAGCAGTATTTGTCACTTGTCTTCTCAGTAAAGCAAGTCAAGATGAAAGTTGGCTATGGCACAAGAAGTTATCCCATCTAAACTTCAAGACCATGAATGAGCTTGTTAAGAAAGAACTGGTTAGAGGTATTTCTCAAGTAGAGTTCACTAAGGATGGATTGTGTGATGCCTGCCAGAAAGGAAAGCAGATCAAAGCATCATTCAGAAAGAAGCTTGATTCAATAATTAAAGAACCTTTGTAATTGTTTAACATGGATTTGTTTGGACCAGTCAATGTGTTGTCGATCTCAAGGAAAAGATTTTGTCTAGTAATTGTGGATGATTTCTCAAAGTTCTCTTGGACATATTTCCTAAAGTCTAAAGATGAAGCTAGTGCAATCATCATCAGTCACATAAGGAAAGTCAACAATCATCCTGATTTTAAAGTAAGAAGAATCAAGAGTGACAATAAAACTGAGTTCAAGAATTCTGTGATGAGATCATTTTGTGAAGATAATGGAATTATGCATGAGTTTTCTACAGCAAGAACTCCACAACAAAATGGATTAGTGGAAAGAAAGAACAGATCTCTTATTGAAGCTGCAAGGACAATGCTTGAAGAATCAAAGTTACCAACATATTTTTGGGCTGAAGCTGTGAATACTGCCTGCTACACTCAAAATATCTCCTTGGTTAATCAAGAAAAATATATGACACCCTACCAATTGTTCAAAAACAGGAAACCAACTCTAAATTTTCTTCATGTCTTTGGCTGTAAATGTTATATTATGAGGAATAAAACTGATCAACATGGGAAGTTTAGTGCTAAAGCAGATGAATGAATTTTTGTTGGATATGCTGTGGGAAAGGCATATAGAGTCTACAATCTAAGAACCAACATTGTTATGGAATCAATACATGTTGTGTTTGATGATAAAAAGATTGAAGGACTGCAAAATGAAGATTTCCATGAAAGCCTCAAGTTTGATAATGTGGAGCTGGTTAGTGATGACAGTGATGATAAAAGTGATCAATAGATAGTAAATAAGGATAATGCAGAAAAATATACAACTAATGAAGCACATAATTCAACATCTGTCGAGTTATAAAATGCTTCATCCGTCAGGAGACAATCTGCCTTATCTGTCAGGAGACAATCAGCTTCATCCGTCGGGACACAAAGTGCATCATCCGTCGGAACATTAAGAGAAGCTGAAAGTCAGAATATATCACCTACAGAAAGTTCCCCATTCTCAAATCAAAGATTCACAAACTCAGGGGGAGTTTCTTATAATCAAAACTCAGTCACACATCAAGACAACAATGAGGCCTCTTCATCTAGAGCTAATCTACCTCAACAAAGAATATGGACTAAAGATCACCCTTTTGAGCTCATCATTGGTGATGCATCTTCTAGAGTTCAAACAAGGAGAGCAACTCAAGAAGAATATATATATAGAAACTTCCTATCTAAGGAAGAACCAAAGAAGGTAGAAGAAGCTTTGTTGGATCCTGATTGGATTTTGGCTATGCAGGAGGAGCTAAATCAATTTGAAAGGAACAAGGTATGGAAGCTGGTACCCAAACCTAAAGGAAAGAATCCAATTGACACCAAGTGGGTATTCAGAAACAAGATGGATGAAAATGGCATAGTGATCAGGAACAAAGCTAGATTGGTTGCTAAGGGCTACTGTCAATAAGAAGGAATAGATTTTGATGAAACCTTTGCTCCCGTTCCAAGACTTGAAGCCATCAGAATATTCTTAGCCTATACAGCTCATGCCAATTTCAAGGCCTATCAAATGGATGTCAAAAGTGCTTTTCTAAATGGATATTTGGAGGAGGAAGTCTATGTTAGTCAGCCTCTTGGTTTTGAAGACCCAAATTTTCCAGAATATGTCTACTATCTTTTGAAAGCACTTTATGGACTGAAGCAAGCACCTAGAGCCTGGTATGACACTTTATCAAAGTTTCTTTTAGAAAATCACTTCACACGAGGTATTGTTGATAAAAAATTATTCTTTAGAAATGTTAATGGCTCTAGTATACTTGTTCAAATCTATGTAGATGATATTATATTTGGTTCTACAGATGAAAAACTTTGCAAAAAGTTTGCCAAATTGATGTAAAGTAAGTATGAAATGAGCATGATGGGAGAACTAACTTACTTTCTTGGTTTACAAGTTAAGCAAGTTAGTGATGGGATATTCATTAGTCAAACTAAATATATTCATAATCTTTCAAAGAAGTTTGATCTAATGGATTGCACATCTGCAAAAACTCCCATTGCCACTGCAACTAAGCTTGAATTAAACAATACTGAAAAGTCTGTGGATATTTCAAGCTACAAGGGCATGGTTGGCTCACTTATGTACTTGACAGCTAGTAGGCCAGATATAATATTTGCTACTTATCTTTGTGCTAGATTTCAGGCTGATCCTAGAGAATCTCATTTAGTAGCTATCAAGAGAATTTTCAGATATTTCAATGGAACACCAAAACTTGGCATTTGGTACCCTAGAGATTCTGGTTTTGATCTAACTGGTTATTCAGATGCAGATTAAGGTTGTAAAATAGACAGAAAAAGCACAACAGGAACCCGTCAATTTCTAGGGAACAAGCTTGTGTCCTGGTTCAGTAAAAAGCAAAATTCAGTTTCTACTTCTACAGCTGAAGCTGAATATATTGCTGCTGGCAGTTGTTGTGCATAGATTTTGTGGATGAAAAACCAATTATTGGACTATGGTATACAAGTGGATGGAATTCCCATTTTCCGTGATAACACAAATGTAATTGCCATCACTGAAAATCCAGTGCAGCATTCAAGAACAAAGCACATAGACATCAAGTACCACTTCATAAGGGAACATGTGATGAATGGTACTATGGAACTTTATTTTGTTCCAAGTGAAAAGCAGCTTGCAGATATCTTTACCAAGCCACTTGATGAATCTACCTTTTCAAGGTTGGTGAGTGAGTTAGGTATGCTTAATTACTCTTGAATCATTTCAGATACTTTTGCAAGTTATAATGTAGCCAAAAACCTAATTGATTTTTCTGTTCTGGATGAAATTTTGGCTAAGTCAGAATTTACATCCCGACAGATGCTCATTATCCATCGAGTTTGATCATCCGTCATAATATTATTTATTAATAAAAATCAATTACTAGTCTGGATTATTTCATAACCCGGCGGATAATTGATTTATCCTCATCCGTTGAATTGTCTCAATCTTAGCCGTTAAAACTCTGAACATTATTTATCGAGTATACTTACAGTTTGTAAGCATGATACGACGGATAAGAGACATAATTTTTACAGTTTATTTGTTTTTAAACAGCTATTTCGGGCTATTTTAATTGGTCACTTTATTTCACTTTATTATTTTTGACAGTTTATTTCTGAGATAGTATAAAAGCAGAATTCATTTTTATTCTACTCTTTTATCATTCTAAAGAATTAATTGCTCTAACTTCTTTCTTCCTCAAAAGTAAATTCTCTCTCTGCATATTTCAAATCTTTAGCAATGGCACCTGTAGTAAAAATCATGTCTCAAACTGGATATATCTATGAAAAGAACAACTTCACAGCTCTAGTAAACAATGAGATTCAACAGTCTGGAGATTATCACAAATGATGGATTTTGTGAAAGACTGTAAACTCAACTATGCGATGCTGGAATCTCCCACAATCTACTGTGAGGTTGTAGAAGAGATATGGACAACTTCCGTGTACAACTCAACTAACAAGACCATAACTTTCACTCTCAAAGGTAAGTAGTTTTGCATTAATAGTGACATTGTCAAAGCACGCTTTAGAATTCCAGATAATACTGCTACTGTTCCACACACAGACACTGATATAGTTAACATGCTAAATTCCATGGGCTATACACTTTCTACTTCTAAATTAAGTGAAATTAGAAAGTTAGGTCTTAGAAAGGAATGGAGCTGTTTATATGATGTGGTAACTAAGGTATTTTCTGGTAAGATTAGTAACTTCGATTCTGTTAACATTTTCATGCTTAACATGCTTTATATGCTAGTTACTGATAAGTACTTTAACTTCAGTGACTTAATCATATTTGAGTTAGGTTTTAAGTTAGGAGAACTCAATAAGAGAGGTAAAAGTATCTATTATGCTAGATTCTTTATGATGCTTGCTAACCATCTTATTGAGGACATTGTAATTGAGAACCCAACCAAGAAGCTGAATTGTTGGGTTCAAGAAAGAAGAATTATTACAGATCTTAATAGAGCAAATCACCACAAAGAGGTGCCCTTATTCTATTTTCCAGTCATGGAGGGACCTCAGGTAAGTGAGGTAAGTACTAATGTCTCCACTCTTCCAACCTCAGACATTTCTTTGCCTTCTAGTGTAGCTATGGCATTTGTGTCAATGACCCAACAGATGCCTACCCAAGCTACCAAACCAACAATTTCAAAATCCAAAGCTAAGAAAGCCCCCTCTGGTTTCTCTCAAAAGAAACCAGTTGCAAAATCTACTAAACACAAAGAGGGGAGTGTGAAAGTGAGTAAGCAAGGTGAGGGACAGGGTGAAAATCAAAGAAACCCTAAGGATAAGACTGGTGAGATGAGTGTACCTAAGCCTAGCCACACCACAGTTTCCCAAAAAAATTGTGGTTGTTAATAAGGAAATTAGCTCATTACTAGTTTTATCCTCCCAAAAGGATGTTACTATTGAAACAAGCTCCCAACTAGGAGCACAGGCCAAGAGGGGTAGGGACACTAGTTCACCACAAACTTATGCTAGAAAGAAAAGATCAAAAACCCTTGGGGATGCACAGGGAACAGATACAGTGCAAACTGGTGCTAAAGACCCAGTCACTGCACCCTCTCAAAGTTATATTGATGTGACTCCAATAAATGTGGAGTCACAGCCAAAATCTTTAACAATTGAAGCACCTGAAATACCAAAGTCACCCACACACTCACTGGATGTTGATATGATCAATACATCACTTCCAAATTCTCCATCTTTAACTCTATTGGAGAAGCCAAAAATCCAAACAAGTGAGCATCATCTTTTAGGTGATTTGTTGGCTCACTTGCCAATTCTTTCTGAGTCTATTGAGACATCTGTGCCTAAATTTTCATTAATCTGCACAGAGTCTACAATAGTCTCCACTCCAAACTCATTCATTTTTTCTATCCCAGTGGGTATCATTCATCCATCGAGTAGTGATTGGATCCCGACAGATGTGTCTAACAGCAGTCATCCGTCGGCTAGCCAAACTACTACCCCGATTGATATTCCTCATCCGTCGGGAATCTTTGCACAACTTCAAATTTCTTCAATTATCATAAGTGCAGAGAACTTAGTAGTAGTGCAATCACTCTTAGGACTGAGGGAAGAGAATGAACTGAGTGAGAGGCTGGGTTGCTCCCAGGTAAAAAAAGGAGAGAATATGAGTGAACAAATATAGTCCATTTCTTCAGGATTAGTAAAAGTGAATGAGAGGAGTCCCACCTTAGATGTTGAAGGTGAGGGTGTGAGGATGGGAAGCCAAGGGGAGCCCTTGATGCAAAAACAGAGAGATCATGAGAGAAATGAAGGTACTGGAGAGATAAAGATGGACACCATTGCAAGTGAGTCAATGAATGTTAATGATGCAGAAAGGAAAAGACTATTCCAGCAAGAATATCAAGCTTTCATAGATTATATTTCCCTAGATGCTAAGACATTTACTCATTCTGCTACAGCTTATCAAATATTAGCTGTACATGGCAATGAGGAGGCTGAAAGAATTCTTAATTTGGTGCACACTACTCAATCTCTACAAAAAGCAAAGGATGAAATCACTATTATGCCTTCAACTACTGGCAGTGATTTTGAACTGGATGAAGACTCATTTGGGGAAGCTGGTGGGGATGATGAGGAGGACAGGATGAGCATAGGGGGAGATGTAGATGTTCCTGCCTGGATGCTAACAAAAGAATGTTCCTACTCACATCTCCAATCAACATTATTCAAGCTAATTCATTATACCCAAACATCCATTCAAGCATCTACAAATGCCAGCACAAAGAGGCTACTTATAACACATCTTGAAGCACTCCAGCTGCATAAGATGCAAGCTCTCCAATACAGTCAAAGTGTGGATGAAATCAAGCAGGAAGTCTCTGAAGTAAAACAGGATTTTATAGCAAGGTTGGATGCTAGACTTCCTGGAACCACCATGACTGAGATAGCTCGGAAGCTAAGGAAGGAGGTTGATCTCAATAGAAAGGTTGAAGCCATAGACTCTAGATTATCTGATGTGGAGAAGTCAATGGCCAAGATCCTTGCTAAACAAGAAACTCAGGCTGCTTTGCTTCAACAGTTGGTGGCTGCTCAACTCCCTTCCAATCTCCAACTTGATGCTAATAAAAAGGGGGAGAAAGGCTCATCTAGTAAGGGGGAGAAACAACTCAACATCCAAGTCAGTAAAGTAATTGTGCCAACAATTGCTTTCACAAAGCCACCATTCATGGACAGCATTGACATCATAAATCTGGCAGCAGAAAAACTGGAAACAAATGACAAACTACTAAAGATTGATGTAGTAGCAGCTGAGAAGGAGTTAAAAGAAAAATGGAGGAAAATAGATGCAGAAATTCAACAAAAATTTGGACCAATTCAGAAACCAGACAAAGTCTTCAATCATCACTCTCAAGTCAAGTACATCTCTGTGAATGAAATGAGTTTGAATTATCTGGAAAAGGGTCAAAGATCTTGTATCAAATCTTCAAAAGCAAAGCTGATCATGAAGCCTAAGAGAAACTACTCAAAGTTTTCAGACAAAAATCATATGGATATTGTGTATCAAACATCTAGGCCAGATGAGAAGAAGCTGTTGGCTATGTCAATTGCATTTTTCAAGGATCCAGCTGATTCGGCACTTAAAAGAAGAATTGCCAAGGTTTAAAGAAATGGTAAAGAAATCTGTGTGGTGGCTGGACACCCTCAGTTTTTTGAAGCTAAAAAGGAAGAGAAGGAAAGAATCAGGCAAGAAAAGAAGCAAGCTGCCTTAGATGCTAAAAAGCTCAAATAAAAGAAGGAGCAAGCTGCTATCTTGGCCAAACTTCAAGCCGTAAAAACTACAACTGAGATTTCTGCACAACCATCTGTAATTGCTGAACCTCAAGATCAAAAAGTGCAAGATGAACCACAACAGAAAAGAAGATTCAGATACAAGCTCCACTCCAAAAGGAAATTGGACTTCAGTGATGAGGAAATGGAAGACTATATTCCCAAAAAGCCTACAAATTCAACTCAGACATCAAAACCCTCAGTGGTATTTAAAGAATTCAAGGTGGTGGATCCAACTAGGAACATTCATGGTGAGCCCATTATTCCTAAGGATGAGCCAGTAGACTAGGATAGTTTGCCAATTCCTGAGCTAAATTTTCCTATCTTCAACAAGCCAAAGAAGACAAAGACTCAAGAAAGTGAAGCCTGTGACTCTCAGATCCAAGACCCTAACAAAATCTCAATCTACAGTCAACAAGGGAGATTTGTTACACATTTGTGACATCAAGGAGTTCTCTGACATAAACCTCTACTTAGATGAATTGGAAGAAGTAAGGGGAATTGATGCTCACAGACATCTTCCTGAAAGGCTGGTATTTAAATATAAAGGAGGAAAATAGATAATATGGCCATTTCACAGGCGTCTTCTAGAAAGCCAATCAGTTCTAATAAAGATCTACTCATCTTTCAAAAAGAACTTTGGATACAATGTGACTGCAAGGAGATTAGTTCTAAAGAAGATTGAGGAGCTGAGGAGTAATAGAGCTAAAGATGCACTACCAAAAACTCTGTCAATTCCCTTCACAGGAAAGAGAGTGCATTTGAGGCCTTATTGGCTGATGGAATTCAGGGATGAAAAGGGAGTAAGAAGATTCTTCAGATTGGAGGACCAGTTGAGTATCTCTAGCAATGAGACTCTATTGGAAATGCAAGAAATGCTAGATCTCTCAAAAGCTGATGAACTTAAGTTCCACGGACAACTCCAGAATCAAATAGAGGAGAACAACAGGAGGCTTATGATGAAATCCAGACAATCAAGGAAATAGACTTATCTGCTCAGACTAGAGGAGCACCTTGATAATGATTGTGAGCAAGTTCTTTGTATACTTTGCTTTGTTCAATTTTCAATAAATATTGTAGTACTTATTAGTTTTATCTACTATTTTCAATCTGTATTTTTAGGGTGTTTTGTTATCATCAAGTTTTTCTTAATTTATGGCTACAATTCCAGTAGACATAAATTGGGGGAGATTGTTAAACAAAACACATTAGTAGATTCAACTTAGTGAATTTTGTAGCACTCGACGGATGATCAAAAATAGTCCCGACGGATGATAAATTGACATCCACCGGTTGAGTAGCTTATGTAATAATAAGAATTGTAGCACTTTTCTGTAAACAACTTTGTGTAAATTCTGTAGGAGCATATGAGACATGTTGACTACTAGTGCATATGCAGAATAGGTTGATTAATTGTAAATATAAGATGTCTTGTAATTCTGTATAAATGAAATGGAGTCAAGTGACATATAGCTACCCGACGGATGATCAACAAAACTACCCGACGGATGACAAGCATGTACCCGATGGATGATCAAATTCAAATATATGTTGACAGTGACAACACAATCACATGCATTGGGTGTTTGCAAAAGGAATGTGGCATTCTGTTAAGCAGGGATTTGAGAACAAAGAAACATTACCATTTTCATGCTATTGTGAAGATATTCAAAGATGTTGGAATAGAGTAGTGAAGTAGCATGGAGTTAGACTAGATATGTTTTGTTTTATTATCTTATCTTATTTTCATGTAAACTTGGTTATATATAAACCAAGTGTAGTTAGTAGAACAATTAACTAAGCACACACATTTTCAGAGAAATATTTTCAAGCTGTATTCTGTAGCATTTCTCTGCAAGTTTAGTTGTTCAAACTTGTACGCAGCTGTGAGCTATTCAAGCTTCACAGGGTTCTCAATCGATATATATATATATATATATATATATATATATCTGGTGGATATTTTCAAATCCACCAGAAATTTTTAAAAGCTTGTGTTTTTATTACTTTCTGTTTGATTCACTTAACTCAGACATTCCGCACTCTGCAAATCAAATACTTATATATTTATCAAGGAAGAACTGTTTTAAAATCTTGAAAAAGTAGCCAGAATTATATTCAACCCCCCTTCTGTAATTCTTGTTGTATTGTTAGGGAATAACAAAGACCAAAGTGTTGGAAGTATTTCATCCATCCAATTATTTATGGATTTTTCAACCCTCTTCTTTAGTCCATCTAGAATAATACGATTCACCACTTCCGCTTGTCCATTGGCTTGTGGATGAGCCACAGAGGTAAACCTCAATTCAATCTCATTTTCCTCATAGTATTTCTTGAAATCTTCATTATTGAATTGTGTTCCATTATCGGTGACTAGAATACAAGGGATTCCATATCTGCACATGATGTTTTCCCACAGGAATTACGCAACTTGCTTGGTTATGATCTTAGCTAAAGGTTTAGCTTCAATCCACTTAGTAAAATTGTCTATAGCTACAATCAGAAACTTCCTTTCTACTGTGGCCATGGGAAAAGGCCCAAGTATATCCATTTCCTAAATAGCAAAAAGGATCAGAGAATTGATGGAAGTTAACATCTCGGGGGGCTGTCGAACAACCGGTACATATTTCTGACAATGATCACACTTCTTCACATATTCTTTTCCATTAGCCATCATTTCTGGCCAATAAAAGCCTAAACGAGTTATCTTATGTGCCAAAGCCTCACCCCCAAGTATTGCCCATAAATACCTTCGTGTACTTCTTCGACAACCAAACGTGCCTCATCAGGCCTGAGACATCTTAGGTAAGGAACCACATAAGATCTTTTGTACAAAATTCCATTGATCAAGGAATATCTCAGTGCTCACATGGCCAACTTTTGTGGTTCAGTCACATCATTCGGGAGCCAACCATTTTGGTTATGGGTCTTGATGAGATCTATCCACGATGTCCCAGGCCAATAGGGGCTACAAGCTCAACATCAATGCTTCGTGTTTTCAAAATGTGAAAGTATACACTCCCTAAACTTTTCTCTATCTCCGATGAGGCAAACTTAGATAGTGCATCTGCCTTAGCATTCTCCTCTCTTGGAATGTGCTCAACATGAGACTCATCGAACTGGGTAATCATGGCCCTCACTAGACGTGCGTACCTTGCCATGGTTTCATCCCTTGCTTTAAATTCTCTCTTGACCTGGGATACCACTAGTTTTGAGTCCCCACAAACTTTCAAGTTCTTAACTCTCAATGTCCCTGCTAGGCCAAGACCAGCTATCAGAGCTTCATACTCAGCTTCATTATTTGTGGTTGGGAAGTCTAACTTCATAGTATATTCAATGAATAATCCATCAGGGCTTTATAAAACTAGTCCTGCTCTACTCGAATTTGTTTTTGATGCCACATCAAAATAGAGAACCCAGAACTCCTTCTCATTAGCGCCCTTAGCGCCCTCCTCTTCATTTCCTTTATTACCTTCCGTGTCTTAAGGTACAGTATCTTCCTGCCCCCCGACTTCTTAGTTGGGTATGGTACATTCCACCACGAAGTCAGCCAACGCCTGGGCTTTTATTGCCATTCGCGACTTGTACTTGATGTCAAATTCTCCCAGTTCTATGGCCCATTTAATCAGCCTCCCGCTGGATTTGGGATTGTGAATGATGTTTCTCAAAGGCTGATTTGTTAGAACCTCAATCTTATGAGCTTGGAAGTAAGGACGTAACTTCCTTGAGTCCCTTACCAGGGCTAGGGCAAACTTTTTGATATTCAAATAATTCAACTCAGCTCTGTGCAGAATCTTACTGATATAGTATATTGGTTTCTTGATTTTAAGTTCCTCCTTAACCAACACAGCACTCAAGGCATTTTCTGAAATGGCTAGATATAAATACAGAGTTTCATTCAGGACTGGTTTAGCCAACAACGGGGCCTGAACCATTTATTTCTTTAATCCCTCAAGCGCCTCCTGACTTACCTCGGTCCATATGAAGTCATTTACCTTCTTCAAGGCTTTAAAAAATGGCAAGCACTTGTCTCCAGATTTGGAGATAAATCGTCCCAAGGAAGCAACCCTTCCCGTGAGTTTTTGAACATCTTTAACAAACCGCGGAGGCTCCATGTTCAAAATGGCCTTTATCTTGTCAGGATTTGCTTCAACTCTTGGAAACCATTAATCCTAAAAACTTTCCAGATCCCACTCTGAAAGGACACTTTGCAGGATTTAACATCATCTTGTGATATCTCAGAACCTCAAAAGCTTTCGTCAGGTGGGTTATATGATCAGTCTTCACAAGACTCTTGACTAACATATCATCAACATATACTTCCATAGTTTTGCTAATAAGATCTTTAAAAATCTTATTTACCAACCTTTGATAGGTAGCTCCTGCATTCTTGAGACCAAATGCCATAACAAGATAACAAAAAACACCAATGTCAGTGATGAATGATACCTTTGGGATGTCATCCTTATGCATCCTCATCTGATTGTATCCACTGAATCCGTCCATAAAGTTCAGCATCTCATGACCAGCAGTCGCATCTATCAGTGTATCTATCCTTGGAAACGGGAAAGAATCCTTTGGACATGCATCATTCAGATCAGTGAAATTCATACACATTCTCCATTTTCCATTAGCCTTCTTTACCATTACAGAGTTTTCTAGCCATTCCGAAAATTGTATCTCTTCAATGAAACCAGCCTCTAAGAGCTTCTTTACTTCTTGCTTGATTGCCTCCTGCCTTTCAGGGGAAAAACTCCTTTTTTTTTGCTTTACAGTCTTTTGATTCGGATCTACGTTCAATTTGTGAGTGATCAGTTTTGGGTATATGCCAGGAATATCAGTTGCTGATGATGCAAATACATTATTATTTTCTTGTAAAAACCTCACCAATTTCCATATAAGGGACTCCTCCAATGATGATCCAATGAAAGTTACTTTCTCAGGGTCCTCGGGAGCCAAAGGGATCAGAATCAAGTCTTCTACTGGTTTCCCTCTTTTCTCGTCATTCTCACGAATATCCAGATCTTCAATAGGTAAAACATTCCCCCAACTCCATCAGCCTTAAGGGAGGCTACATAACAACTCATTGCCATCTTTTGATCTCCTCTCTCTTCTCGAGTCCCATTTCTGGTGGGAAACTTCATTATCGAATGGTAAGAGGAGGGGACTTCCTTAAAAGCATGTATTACTGTCCTTCCCATGATTGCATTGTAATTTGATCCGGCATTTACCACTACAAAGTCTAACATCTGTATTGTTTGTCTTGGTTCCTGACCTATAGTCAAAGGCAACTTGATTATCCCTTCCATGCGGCACTCGACTCCAACAAAACCATATATCGACATATCAGTTGGGGTTAATTAAGAAACATTGTAACACATCCTAATGTATGTATCATGGAGTAAGATGTCCATCGAAGCTCCATTGTCTACAAGGATTCTCTTTACCGGGTTGTTTCTTATTATCGGTGTTATGATCGGGGGTTCGTCATGAGGAAATTTGACACCCTCTAAATCAAAATCATCAAATGTCATTGTTACTCCCATCTGAGCCCTCTTCGGGGCTTCTCCAACAATATGCATGACTTCTCTAGTATAAGCTTTCCTTGAGTTTTTGGATGAACCAACAACAGTTGATCCTCCAAAGATTATGTTTATCACTGGCCCTCGGGGTTGTGGTCCTCCAAAGATTGCATTTATCACTGGTCCCCTGGGTTGGGGATTTTGCCCCTGATCATCTTGATCTCTCCTACGATCATCAAATTTCCTTCTTCCACTATTATTCTTATCTCCTCCATCTCCAGTATACTTGATCAGCCTTCCTTTTCGAATAAGGAATTCAATTTCATCCTTCAGTTGTCTACACTCATCGGTGTCATGACCAGCATCCTTGTGAAATCTACAATATTTGCTCTTATCTAGCTTAGCAGGATCAGCCTTCAAGGGTTTGGGCCAACGAACATCCTTATCTCTCTCGATTTCCATTAAGATCTGGCTTCTAAGGGCATTCAACTAAGCATATCCAGTGAACTTTTGTACAGGTCCTCCCTTCTTTGGGGTTGAATCAACGTCTTTCTCGGTTCTAGGATACTTGTCCTTAGAATTATATTCCCGATTAGTCTTTCACTTCTTCCTACCAGCGGGATCGTTGTTCACTACCGTCTTTCTCATGCTTTCCTCCACTTTGATATACTTCCCGGCTCTATCTTGGAGCCGTAACATGCTTTCAGGGGGGCGCTTAGCCAATGAAATCTTGAAGAATTCATCCCTAGTTCCCTGCTGCAGTGTTATCATAGCTACTTTGTCGTCGAGGTCCAGGACCTTTAAAGCTTCCTTTATGAAACGGTTCGGATAGTCTCACAAGGACTCCTTTGCTCCTTGCACAATGCTCATGAGAGATGCTGAACTTTTCTCATGTACCCTTCCACTGATGAATTGCTTGATAAAATCTTGAATTAAATCTCTAATGGACCCAATTGAATTCGAAGAAAGACGACTATACCACCTCTGAGCCATTCTCGACAGGGTTTGAGGAAAGGCCCGACACTTAATAGCATCATTCACGGGCTGCAGTAATAGTGCATTACAGAATGTCCTGACATGATTAGCGCGATCTCCAGTATCATCATATGCTTTGATGGTGGGCATTTTAAACTTCCTTGAGATGTGGGCACTCATTATTTCTTCAGTGAATGGTGGAGTTGGATCATCAGGATCTCCTAGAGGCAGAGGATCACTTGGATCAGCCCTGGGGACAACAACCCTTCTTTGTATTGGACCGTCCAGGTCTATGATTACAGGATGATCTCTCCGCCTCGGAGGAAGTGGGGGTCTTAGGGTCAGGTGCGCCTCCAGGTCGCGCATCAGCCTTTGGATCTCAGCTTCATGAGCCCTGATCCTCTCCTGTACTTCTTGGGGATCGTCCCTCGGGTGCTCCTGGGACGCTGATTAGTATCAGGCATCGGTTCCTTACCAGCACACCTCCTTCTTGGATCCACATCATCATCCGAAGATTCAAAGTCTCTTTCAGTATAAGGTTCAGATAATTCTTGATCCTCCGGAATAGGAGCCAAACAACGTATGTAATGGGACATCCGCCCTAATGCTTCACTCCGATTGGAGTTCCCACTCCCTCCAACCTCTGGGTATAGGGTCATCCCGTAAGGGTTAGTGGTCACAATTGTTGAATACTCATACCCAACGGGTTGAGGATTTACAGGTGCTTGTAGCTGCTGAAATTGGGAATTCATCCCTTGAGGAGCCGGGGGATTCGTCCCTTGTGGCTAAGGCTCAGTTTTCCCCATCAGGGTTCCTCCTTGGGTGGAGGCGTTGGTTGAGTGTGGGTGTATCTCAACCGTAGACGAGATTGTTTGGGTCATCCCAGCTAGTATTCCTTCGGGGGCGTTGTTTCTGCTCCGCATGTTCACCATGGTTGTTGTTATGCTTTCCTACAGACGGCTCCAAATGTTATGGATAAAAATTTAGGGTATATTTATTGCTAGGGTTCGTGAACTTCGAGGCTCGATTTGACTGCTCTCGTATTTCGTGACTCAATATGCCTTTCACAAGATATCTACGTACCTTGCTATTTTCCAGGGATCAAGTCAAAAAATGTAGTTCTGATTTGTGGGGTGAGACCCCGTATATAGGCATGAGATACCTTTGAAAATAGGTTAGGGTTAGGAGACTTGGTAGACAAGTCTCATATTTAGAGTGGACTTTGGAGTCCTATAATGCAGGAGATTGGTTCCTTATCCCATGAGATTTCTTGGAGGCCAATCTCCAAGGAATCATGTCCTTATTTGGACTTTATTAATCAGCTGATTTTTCCCATATTAATTAATTACAAAATTAATGCATATGCAGGGTTTTGGGCCCTTTATAATGGGCTTTATTGTCGGCCCAATCCGGGCATAATTAATGCGATATTAATTGCGCAACCAGGAATTATTTTTTTTTCCTATCACCATACATGTAAGATATGTTAATTGATTAACCTGGACAAAGATGATAGAATATATTTTTGATAAGTTGAGTTGTTGTTTATGTTTATATATGCAAACCAATTCCCCATATGCACATCGTGTAATATTTACTATAGGATTTAATGTTTTTCCTTGCATGATCACTGTTTCTGGCTAGCTTTTTATAAATTTAAATGATTATTTATTTGTTAAGTATATGTTTAAATTTGAAAGATTAATTATTTTTTATGAATTTATAACTTTAGGATTTGATCGTGTGTTTATTTTCAATTTAAGTCGATTTCGAGGTAAGTACTTTTGACTTACTTTTAATTTTTCGGAAAAGATATTTCAATTCTATTTTTAATTTCGTATAAGATATAAGAACTTTGATTTCGAAATTATAAGCTATAAGTGTTTGTGAAATTTAGAACCCGGTCTCTACGTTTTCGAACCCGTTCGAAATTTACGCTATAGTTCTGGAACTAGTCTTAAATACCCTTAGTAGACGCATAAGTGTGTAATTTTGGATACCTATTAAGGGCGCGTATTTATTGATTTTAGATGCCGACCATTGGAAAAGTGTGGTATAAAGAATTAGAATAAGAATAAGATGTCGACTATTGGCAAAGTGTGGCTGTAGATCAAGACCGTGGTATTTATAAGAATTATCATTTTGTTCTGTTTTACTCTGTTTTGCTCTGTTCAGTTTTAAATTCTGAATTTTAAAATATAAAATTTTGGGTTGAATTTATCTTAAAAAATATTTTACAAAATTAGTATTGATTTGAGAAAATTTGTTTTATTAAATACCCTTTATTATTTAGTTAAATAATTTATTAATTTGTACTTGTTGAGCTTTGTAACTCACCCCTTTTAATATTTCAGGTTCGAAATATTTTGAGCATATTAAGATTGAGGAATGAGAACTGCTTAGTTTTGTGTTATTTGAATTAGAATAAAGACTTTTGTATCATAAGAATAAATTTGATATCTCTTTAGACAATTATTATCAGATTTCTGGATCTGCGTCTCTATTTGTATTGCTTTTGATCTAATAAGTTTGACCGATATTTTGACCTTCGTGATATTTTTGAATTATCGAAATAAGATTATATTTTATTTAATAGTACGGAAGTGCGGGCTGTTACAATATAACCCATTGAAATATTATAAGAATACTTAATGTTATATCAAGAATATTATTCTGAAACTATGTGCATTTCAAGTTAAAGTCATCAATATAAAGAATACTTGAGAAATACACTGTTACATGCATCTTGTAGTGCTTACCACCTACAAAATTAGAGGATGATAATGATTCATGTATGAAGTTGCAAAAAATAAAAGATCTTGAATCACCCCCATATATGTTTTTCTTTTTAATATAATTTGATATTATATATTCTACATCCATACTTTAGAACTTTACATTTTATAACTTGATTCCATTTTCGTTAAAAGATCTATAAATGCATATCGTTAAAAGATCTCTAAATATAAATTGTATGTCATCGATAATTGCAACTCAACCATATGTGTTTTCAATCATACACATATTAGATGTGTTTATGTGTCTTTGAAAAAATAAATATTTGGTATTAAAATTATTGAGACTTACTAATAATTTTTAATCATATTTTTCTTTTACATTTGCTACTTTGTATCGTATTATTATATAATATATTTTTAAGTAACGTATATGTAATATTTCATTCAATACCATTGATATGAAGAAAATTTAATCAAATTGAAATCAAATATTATAAATCTATGATGAAATCTTGATCATTTAACGAAACATAAAAAGGTTAGTATGTACAATAGTTCAATAGATATTTTCAATCACAATGTGTTACCTACAGTATACTTTTAATTTAAATTGATTAATTAATAAATAACAATTTGAGACTATAATCACAGTTAATATATAACTAGCATTAACTCACACGGGTCATTATCTAGCTATATTTAATAATACCGAGCGTATAATTTAATTATAATTTTTGAGTTTTCAGTTTATGCAGGTTTTGCACTACAAGAAAATAGTCAACGAATATCATCTCATATATATATATATATATATCACTATATCATTGTCAATAACAACGGATGTTAAAAATATTTTTAACATCCATAAATTAGGAAACGATATGAAAGGAGGTTTTATACATTATTTTTAAACAAAATCGATGTGTAAAATAGTTTTTAAAAAACTAAAAAAAAAGACGCGGACAGCTTCCCCTATTATGATAAAAATATTTCCCCCTTAAAAATTTCTTCTATTCTCCTCCCCGATATTTTCCCAAATCTCCCCCGTCTATCTCTCGCTCTCAAATCTCTTTTATCATCTATTTTCTTTCTCTCAACACCCTCAAAACACAAACACACCCATATATTTTTTATCATATTCGCTTTCTTTATTGGTAATATGAGTTTTTTACATCAAAAAATAACTGATGTTCTGGTGTGTGCATAAATGTTAGTCCCTTAACAATATAACAAGAATTACAGAAGGGGGGTTGAATGGAATTCTTGAAACTTTTTCTTGAATAAAAATTGTTCTAACTCAATTATATATATCAGTGTGAATTGATTAGCAGAATGCGGAATAATCACTTAAAATGAATCAAAACACAAGTAAATAAAAAAAAGTCTTTAAAAACTTTCTGGTGGATTTGAATGATTCCACCAGAGATATATAATATATATCGAGAGAACTCTGTGTGCAAAAAGCTCACAGCTGCTTACAAATGAACAACTAAGAATACAGAGAAATACTGAGAATTCAGCTTACAAATATTTCTCTCTTGGTTGCTTAGTTTCTTAGTTAGTTGTTCTATTTGCTGCTTCTTGGTTTATATATCACCAAGATTACAAAGCAATAAGACAAGATAATAAAACAAAAACTATCGAGTCTATTACAATGCTACTTCATTACTTTATTCCAGCATCTTTGAATATCTTTATAATAGCATGGAAATGGCAATGCTCCTTTGTTCTCGAAAACCCAGTTGAATAGGCTACCACATTCCATTTGCATACACTCGATGCATGTGACTGTGTTGTCACTGTCAACAGATATTTGAATTCTTTATCCGTCAGGTTCATGATCATCCGTCGAGTTAATGATCATCCGTCGGGTTGTTGATCATCCGTCGAATTCATTGTTGTTTATCTGTCGGGTAGCAATCAGGAACTAGACTTCATTTCATTTATGCAGAATTACAAGACATCATCTATGTACAATTAAGCAACATATTCTGCATATCTAGTTAAAGTCAACATGACTTAAGTACTACTACAGATTCTAAACAATGTGTGTGCAGAAATGTGCTACAAACTTAGTGTTACATAAGAGACTCACTCGATGGATAATAAATCATCATCCATCGGGACTATATTGAGTCATCCGTCGGGACTATAATCCTTATCCGTCGAGTTCTACATTTTCACTAAGTAAAATCTACCAAGGTGTTTGTTAATGAAATCATCAAGTTCACAATATATACACAATAATCTCCCCCAATTTATGTCTATTGGAATTATAGCCATAAATTAAGAGATACTTGATGATAACAAAACACCCTAAAAATACAACTTTGAAAGTAGATAGATAAAACTGTAATGTGCTTCAATCAACAAAATGTACAAAGTTTTGCTCACAGTCATTTTCAAGATGCTCCTCTAGCCTGAGCAGATTTATCTAGTTCCTTGAAGGTCTGGATCTCTTTCCAAGCTCTCTGTTATTTTCTTCAATCTGATTTTGGAGTTGCCTGTGGAATTCCAGTTCATCAGATTCTGAGAGATTTAGCTTTTCTTGCATTTCCAAGAGAGTCTCATTGCTAGAGATGCTCAGTTGGTCTTCTAATCTGAAAAATCTTCTCACTCCTTTGTCATCCATGAACTCCATCAGCCAGTAGGGCCTTAGATGCACTCTTCTCCCTGTGTAAGGGATAATTAGAGTCTTTGGGAGTGCATTTTTAGCTCTAACACTCCTTAGTTCTTCAATCTTCTTTAGAACCAATCTTCTTGCAGTTACATTGAACCCAAAGTTCTTCTTGAAAGATGAATAAACCTTAATCAGTACAGCTTGGCTTTCTTGAAGGATCCTGTGAAGTGGCCATTGAATCTCCTTTCCTCCTTTGTACTTGAAGACTAGCCTTTCAGGTAGGTTTCTGTATGCATCAATCCCTCTTACTTCTTCTAGTTCATCTAGATAGAGATTTAGATCAGAGAATTCCTTGATGTCACACAAGTACATGTAATCTCCCTTATTGACTTTAGATTGAGCTTTGACTAAAGATTTGGATTTGAGAGGTGACAACTTCACTTTCTGGAGTGCTCTTGACTTTGTTCTCTTTGGCTTGTTAAGGATTGGCAAATTGAAGTCAGCAATTGGTATGTTCTCCCATTCTATTGGCTCATCCTTAGGCACAATAGGTTCACCATGAATGTACCTGTAAGGATCCACCACCTTGATATCTTCAAATACCATAGAGGGTTTTGATGCTTGAGTTGTAGTTGGAGTGGATTCCTTGGGAAACTGATTCTCTAATTCCTTATCAACAATGTCCAGTTTCCTTTTGGTTCTTTTAGCCAATTCCTTGATTCTTGGAGCTTTCTTCTGTTATTCAACTTGCTTCTTTGGATCTTGAGATTCAATGATTTCAGATGGCTGAGCAGGAATTTGTTGTGATGAATTTACAGCATGTAGTTTGGCCAAGATAGCAATTTGCTCTTTCTTTTGTTTAGCCTTTTTAGCATCTAGAGAAGCTTGCTTCTTTTCCTGCTTCAATCTGGCCTTTTTTTCTCTCTTTGCTTCAGCAAATTGAGGGTGTCCAACCACTACACAAATTTCTTTCCCATTCCTGAAAACTTTAGCAATTCTCTTTTTCAAAGCTGAATTAGCTGGATCTTTGTAGAAAGCAATTGACCTTTACAGAAGCTTCTTTTCATCAGGCTTAGGTGTCTCATACACAGTATCCAAAGGGTTCTTCAATGATAATTTTGGATAGTTCACCCTTGGTTTCAGAATTATTTTAGCCTTTGGAGATTTAATGCAGGATGAATGTTTCCTTTCCAGATAGTTTATGCTCATCTCATTCACAGAAATCTGCTTGATTTGAGAGTGATGGATGGCTGACTTTTCTGGCTCCTTTACTAGCCCAAATTTCCTTTGTATATCCTCATCAATCTTCTCCCAGTTGATTGGTTTCAACTGCTTCATCTCAGCTGCTCTAATGTTGGCTGCTGCTGCATTTATCAGATCTATACTGTCTGTAACTGGTGGCTTTGAGATAGTAATTGAAGGCACAATTACTTTACTGATTTGAATTTGAAGCCTCTCCCCCTCACTTGGTCCTTTCTCCCCCTTTTTGTTATCATCAAGTTGAGTAGAGGAGGAGGTTTGAGCAGCCACCAGTTTTTGAAGTAAATCTGTCTGTTGGGCTTGATGAAGATGAATGGCTATTAAAGATGCTTCCATGGTTGACATTCTTGTATCCAAGGCATCTATCTTGGTTGCAAGATCAGAATTTTTCCTTAATTTCCTTTTGATGTCAAGCATTGTAGCTTCTGGAAGCTTAGAATCCATCTTGTCTGAAATGGCCTTCTTCATCTCCTCAATATCACCCTTGATGGTGTTTACATCCCTAGCATGTTGGAAGCCTTGAATTTGTTGAAGTTGCAGAGAGGCTAGATGTGCCTGAAGGAGCTTCTTGGTGCTGGTATTTGTAGTGGTTTGAAGAGCAGTATTTGTCTTATTGATTAGTTGGATCAGGGTTGTCTTGAAGTAGTGTTCATCACAGTGCTTTGAAAATGCCCATGATGGCATACCTGATCTTGAACTGGAGCCTACTTCTCCCCCTATGTTCATTGCTTCATCTTCACTATCCCCATTTCCATCACCAAAGAAATTAGCTGAACCACCAGTCTCATAATCCACATCACCCGCTGTAGAGGGAAAAGTTGTGATGGCATCCTTAGCTCTTAGCATAGACTGTGTGGTAAGCACCAGATTGAGCATCCTTTCTATATTGTCATTGCCCTGTTCAGCTAGAAGTTGATAAGCTGGAACAGGGTGAGTAAATGCCTCAACATCAAGGGAGGTGGAATCTATAACAGCTTGAGGTTGCTGAGATAGTCCCTACCTGTCTGCATCCTAGACATTCATTGACTCGCTAGCAATGACATCCATCCTTATAGCTTCAGTACCTGCATTTCTCTCGTTTTCTCTCTTTTGTTGCATCAGGGTCTCACCCTGGCTCCCCACCCTCACACCCTCACCTTCACCATCTAAGGTGGGACTCTTCTCACTCTCTTTTGCCAATCCTGAAGAAATGGACTGCATAGTTTCACTCATTTCCTCTTCTTTTTCCTGGGAGCAACCCAGACTCTCACTCAAAATACTCTTCTCTCTCAATCCTAATAGTGACTGTACAACCACTAATTCTTCTGCACTTGAAATAAATGAAGTTTGAGGTGGTGCAGAGACACTTGACGGATAAGGGATATCCATCGGGTTAGTGATTTTGCTAAACGACGAATAACTGCTGTTAAGCTTATCCGTCGGGATACAGTCACTACTCGACGGATGAGCAATATCCATCGAATGAGTAGAAATGAATGAACTTGGAATAGAAACTATTGTGGACTCTATGCTGATTGATAATATTTTGGGCACAGATGATTCAACAGTTCCTGAAAAAATTGGCAAGTGAGCCAACAAATCATCTAAAAGATGATGTTCACTTGCACTAGATTTTGGCTTTCCCAACAAAGTTAAAGAAGGGGAATCATGAATTGATGTGTTTATCATATCCACATCCAGAGAGTTTGTGGGTGAGTTTGGTGTTTGAGGTGCTTCTATTACTAGAGATTCTGGATGTGACTCCACATTTATTGGAGCCACATCAAACTGAATTTGTGAAGGTGCAGTGACTGTGTCTTTAGCACGAGTTTGCACAGTGTGTGTATCCTGTGCATCCCCAAGGGTTTTAGATTTCTTCTTTCTGGCATAAGTTTGGGGTGAGCTTGTGTCCCTAACCCTCTTTGCCCGTGCTCTTGGTTGAGAGCTTTGTTCAATAGCTACATCCTTTTGGGAGGATGCAGCTAGAAATGAGCTTTTATCCTTTTTAAACACTGCAGTTTGTTGGGAAACTGCAGTGTGGCTAGGCTGGGAACCACTCAACTCTCCATCCTTATCCTTAGGGTTTCTTTCATGTTCACCCCTTGTAATAACCCCAATTTTTGGAATTTTTGAAACCCTTATGAATAGTGATTTTGCTGATTATGCTGAATAAGAAAACTTTTCATGCCACACTATGTAGGGGTTCTGTTATTGATATTCTGAGATTTTATTAGTACTCTATATGGTATATAAGTGTATGTAAAGATTGTCAGAATCCAATTCCGAACACTTTGATTTTTCCCGGAAATCCACCAGATACAGAAAGAAGTGAGTATAAGGTAACAGGATAAATAGGATTTAAATTCAAGGATTTTAAGAGGGGATCATAAAAAGGAATATAAAATATTAAGGAAGGTTTAGGGGAACCCAAGTGATAAGATCCCGGATATGATTCCTCAAACGATAAACGAGAACGAAAGTTAAGCGAACCGTATAACAGATCAGCGGTCATTAGGCAAGTAATTAGGAGTTAATCAAGGAGGTTAGGGATGATGATGTCATCAAACCAACAAGAAGAAGACAAGTGTAACAAGATGACCTAAGCTTGATGACCTAAGCATGACAAGTGGGAAGGATTGGTTGGTTGATTGTGAGCCACACATTTTTTCACCATGGTAAAAATTTAATTTAATTCCAAGACAAAAGGAAGCAACCAACCAACAAATATCATAACACAAATACAAATTGAAAGTTGACTTTCCCATTTCAAGAAGAAAGCTCTCGGCTAAAACAAACCCAGCAACTTCAAACTGTCATATCTCCTTCAATACTCACTCAAATATTGTGTTCTATAGCTCGTTGGAAAGGTATTGAGATGGCCTACAACTCTAGTTCACAAATCTCTTCCAAATAAGCATGGTAAGACCCTTATTTTTACAGTTCTTTAAATCGGACTTTTAGAAACTTCAAAGCCTAACTTTGTGTTCTTGATTTCTTTGGAAAGATCAAGCTTGTAGGAGGCTCCATAAGGCTTCCTAGTAACTTTCCACCCTCCAAGAAAGGTATAAATCTTCACACCCTTTAGTAATAAGTTTGAATGTTGAAGTTTGGAGATGGTTTGGATGGATGAGTAGAAATTTGAATGATAAGCATGATTCGAGCTTAATTGTTAAGTAGTTTAGTTGAATTTGGAGATGTTATAATATATGATTGGATTGAGATCCTTGAGATTATTAAGACTGAAATCAGTAGCATTGATGTGTATCTTGAGTTGTTGTTGATTGGTAGTTGGATTGATATGATTTGGAATGGTAAAAAATTTGGAAATCGCTTAAACATAGCCGTCGTAATGTCCGATTTACTTTAGACTGCTTTTGTTCATAATATTAGGACCCGAGAACTCCCTGCTAGGTTTTGACCATTGCCATGTTTAGATAGTTCATGTTACGAGCTTCGTTTTAATATGTGGTTCGTTTGATTCCGATGTACGGTTTAGGATAAACGGCCGTTTTAAGTAACGACGTTTCGCGAACGAAACATTACCCCTCGCCTTACTTTGAAACATAGGTTAAAGACCTTAAAGGACTAATTGGAGTATGAAACATTTATGTAAAGTGTAATAGGCAGTTGGTAAGACACTCGCGAAGGAATTGCCTTAAAACTTGTAATGGTTAATTTATTAAAAATGGTGGAGCCGAGGGTACTCGAGCGACTTAAGAGAATCAATAAGCGCAAAGCGAGCGTTAGAGTCTAATTTGGTTAAAGTATAGATTTACAAGTGACTTCGGTTTAATTCCAACTTATATGTTGTTTATAGGTTACCAGACTCGTCCCGAGCCATTTGTAACCCCCAGTCGCTCAGGCAAGTTTTCTACCCGTTATACTGTTGTTGTGATGTATATGTGTATATGCATGATCTTGTGATAAATGCATATTTGTTATTAGCAAATTCTTGTGATATATTGTAGCATGTGATATGGTATATATGAATGTCTGTTTCGTATTCTTGATTTATATATCTGTTGGTTCAAATGCTTATTCGTTGCATAATACCTATGCTAGAGATAAGCGGTATTTGCGTATACCCTTAGTATAGGGGATCAAAAGGTGAACTTTTTCTAAAACCGGGAGGCGAGACTCCCGGGTATAATATATATTTATATATATATATTGATATAGTTTTTAAAACTATTAATCGAATAAGGTTTATTCGATAACTTTATTTTATTTAATGAATATTATTACGAATATTCATTCGAGGGCTTATGACTCCTTTATTTTATTTAATGAATATTATTACGAATATTCATTCGAGGGCTTATGACTTCTTTATTTTATTAAATGAATATTATTTTGAATATTCATTCGAGGGCTTATGACTTCTTTATTTTATTAAATGAATATTATTTTGAATATTCATTCGAGGACTTATGACTCCTTTTATTTTAATATTTGAATATTATTTGAATATTCATTCGAGGGCTTATGACTCTTTTATATTATTTATTGAATATTATTTGAATATTCATTCGAGGGCTTATGACTCAGTTTATATTATTTAATGAATATTATTTGAATATTCATTTGAGGATCTATGACTCCGATTATTTGCTGAGATATGTTTTTTTATTTTATTAAAGAATAAGGTGTCGATAATCAAACTTATCTTTGATTATTTAAATAAAGATATTACTTTCGTATAAGTATATCTTTGATTATTTGCTATTCATTCAAGTATAAGTTTTCCAACTTCTACCTCAATTATTCTTATGGGAATATTATTTAAATAATAATATTCAGATATTTCTTTCATATCGGGACTGATTTATTTCATTAAATCAGCATTACTCCAAACACTCTTTAAAGTGTTTTCGAGTCTTCAAAATGATTTTTAAAAGTTAGAGCGGATCCCAAAACTCATTTTTATATTTAAGATCTTCCTTTTAAAGGGGATTTAAATACTCGTTCAAAACTTGAGGGATCCGGCTCAGTGGTGTATTTTACATTCGCAACGAGGTTGCTGTTTTGAGAAAACATCTTGATTACTTGCCCATCGATCGGGAAGTAAGTTCATCTATTTGAGTCGGCATAAGCAACATGGGCTCAGTGGGCGTCCATGAAAATGTAAGTGGCTCAGTGGGAGTCCATCAAATGCGTAAGTGGCTGAGTGGCAGTCCAGCATAAGGTCCTATTGCGGCCAGGGTGATGACCAGTGAGGAATTCGTCCATCTACTAGTAGAAAAGGTTACTTATTGGTATCTTTGCCTGATCAGCAAGATATCAGGTTTATGCCAAGGTTTTCTCCTTTCCAAATTCATTGGATATTGCAACTTTGTTTATAATTTTCATAACAGAGGTTTTCAAGGAGTGTATGAAATGTATATATATAGGTGTATATATATATCGGGATTTAATGAAGTATCTCGTAACTTCATTATTTATAATGATATTCAAAGATTGAATCTATTCAAATCTTGTATTGTAGTCTCATCTATGTGATGAACTTTTGAACTGATTATAACTTGAACGGTGGTAGTTCAAGTAATATTTGGAAAAGATATAAGTATATTGGGGTATCTTATAATTTCATATTTTCAACTTATATCTAGTTAATGATTATCTTGTGCATATCAAAGATTTTCAGAAAAACGTTGAGACAAGGGTAGATATATGAGATCACCTTGCAACGATATTTTTATACAGTTATAAACTGGAACTCTGTGTATATTATGCATGGAAGAGGACTTCCAAGATTTTGAAAAGTATATATGTATATATACTGAATATTTTGTGACTTCATCGCATTAAGATATCAAACTTGGTTCATTTCTTTTGACCAAGACTTTCATGAGTACTATGAGAAGGCTCATATATTGTTAATCATTATACATATTATTTTGGTGGGCTTGCTGCTCACCCTTTTCTTCTTTCATCACACAACAACAGATAGAAAAGATGAACAGGACCAAGCTCCCGATTCGCAAGCGGTTAGAAAACGTTCCGCAGTCTTCTGAAAGCGTTGATGCCGTCGTAGCTGAGGTAGGAGCTACCAATAGGATAGGTTTTCAACTATTGATGAACCAAACTTGTGTATAATATGAATTGTAATAATGGCAAGGAATATGTAAATTTATTCAGAACCTTTTTAAGGTGTAACGGTTTATAATTGTGGAATATAAGGACTTGTGTTATTTTTGAGTGTTCATCTCTGAGACTATAACTTGTGGTGTGTGTGTTTATTGTGGGGTCACAGTACAGAGTAGTTGATTATTTATTAAGATTGGGTGTTATTAAGGGAAATGGAACTCGTGACAACCCGGATCCCCGACCCCGGATTTGGGGGTGTTACAGAAGTGGTATCAGAGCTAAGCATTATAAACCTCAGAGATGATGTGACGTTAAGATAATAAGTTCACTAAGATAATAAGAACTCTTGCCAAGTTCCTAGTCGGGCTACCTAACGTAGTACTGACAGTTAAAACCCTTATGGGAACCCTTATAAATATCGTGATAGAAGCGTAGTTCGTTATCGTATATGGTAGCGGGACTCCGAACCCTGAGGTTGAGGAGCAACAACGCGATGATGTTTTATTACTTATTGGAGATCAGATTATGGATCCGATAGAGCGTCCTAACGCGGGATCGGATGATGTTCATGTTGAGGATGTTGTCCTAGAAGGGATAGTTGCTGAGGAGGATCCCATGGAGGATCCTGACAAGAATGAATAAAGGACCACTGATGAATTGATGACCATGGTTAGGTCGACTACCAGAGGTAGAATTGGTCGGTCACTATTGGAGGTTCGTTCAAGTTTGTAAAGATAGTAGCCCCCTTTAACGCGGCTTACTCGTAAGACTGAGAAGTTTGAATGGACAGAGAAATACGAGAACAACTTTCAAGAACTGAAGCAAAGATTGGTGACGACCCCTATGATGGCGTTGCCGGATGGAAAAGGAGATTTTGTGATGTGTAGTGACGCTTCGCATAAGGAATTAGGGTGCTTCTTATACAGCACAACAAGGTAATCGCGTACGCATCAAGACAATTAAGGGAATATAAAATTCGATATCCCCACCCATGAGCTTGGGCTCGTGGCAATAATTTTGCCCTAAATATTGGAGGCACTACTTGTATGGAGAGAAGTACGAGATTTACACAAGCCATAAGTGCTCTAGTGTATTTTCACGCAGAAAGAGCTCAACATGCGCCAAATGAGGTGGTTAGAGCTAATTAAGGATTACGATTATGAGATTCTTTATCATTCGGGGAAAGCCAATGTGGTGGCTGATGCCCTTAGTAAAAAGGAGAGACTCAAGATGATAATGTCTTTGAGAGAGTTTATAAGAGATTTTGAGAAAATGGAAATAGAAGTGAAGGTAACCGGAGCCGGTACCGAAAAGTTGTTTGAGAAAGACAGACCGAATTATTGGAAAAGAATATATTGTGCCAGAAAAAGTGATGAATGAAGGCAGAGAGCCAACAAATAGATATGAGATTAATACCGAGAAAGATGATAAGGAATAATGAGGTATTCCTATAGAATTTGGGTTCCAAATGTTTAAGAGCTTAAAGATGAGATCCTAGATGAAAGTCATAGTTCAAGGAATAAGATTTAGGGCAAACCCTGAATGTGATAGTCAGGGAGGACGCCATCAAGATAGAAGGAACCCATAACATAATGAAGTGGAAAATGAGGATTTTAACGTATAAGATAACCCCAAGTATGGGAGAAGGATGAAACATTTCATACTGAGAAAATAGAAGTCGAGCAAGATAAGGAGACCCGAGACGGTACTCCTATATGGAAATTCATGGACCTGTCTAAACAGAACTTATACTTTTATTCCCAACCACCACCTTAAGGAAACAATGCGGTAGGAAATCCTTTCATGACCTTTAAGTCGCTAAGCTCTCAGAGTTCCAAGGAACAGTTTGACCCAGTCGAGGCAAGAGCCTGGCTAAAGGAAATATAGGAATTATTTGAGATTCTAAATGATTGACGAAGCATAAAAGACTGTTTTTGTCACTTACCCCCGTAAGAGAGAGGCCACCCGTTGGTGAAAGGCCAAGAAAGGCACGGAGCCAGAGGTTATAATAAACTGATTAAAGTTCAGACAATTGTTTTCGGGAAAGTACTTCCCAAGGTTATGGAGGTAGTGTAAAAGCTTTAGAGCCAGAACAAAAGCGGACGAGTATGATGAATTATGAATCTAAGTTGTAAAAGTTGTCAAGATTCGTTCTGAGGACACGAATCCAGAATGACGGGATGTTTGAAATCAATGCTTATGTTGTGTTGGTTCATGTAATGGTTGTAATGGAAACGAAAATAAAAGACTGAAAAGGGAAGGAGTATAAAGGGATATAAAGGAAATAGAGTTGAGAAGTGATAAGGGAGTTAGGTATGGGAAACCCTAAGAAACCCTTGCAATAAATATAGAGAAATGTGTCATCATCAGCACGATGGTGACTGATCATGAGATAAATTCAAGGTTTGAAGGCGTAAGCGATATGTAAAGTTAATTCCCTTGAAGTTGACAGTATTCGATGAAAATTTGAGATACATCGATTGATTAATAAGGAAACACGGATGGACTGAGGAGACAAGAAAGTAAGAAATTAGGAAAATTGGATGAAGGAAGTGACCTTCAAGAATGTGAAGTGTAAGACCAGGGGCACGATACCCAGAAAGGGAGACGCCAGGTATGAAAGATATCCCAATATTGAGATGACTGTTGAGATAAATAAAAGAGGTAAATGAGTAGTTAGAACTAAAAGGTTCACGTTGAACACGATAAACATCTTCTAGAACATCCCTGTTATCATTACTGAATCAGGTAAGAAAAGCGGATAACCGTTCTTATCTTTTGGAGGCCATATTGATTGACCTCATTTTGAATACAGATGTTATTGTGAAATTAGGCATATACTATCGAGGTGGGAATGATTGAATAAGATACCCTTATCAGGGATATATGACTTGATTTATCCATGGAAGGATGCATGTACCTTTTAAATGTGGAATTAAGGATAGAACATCGGTAACTTAAAATGAATCCTCGGGGAATGCATAAAGGTTGGAATTTCACCCTTAATAGAGATAGTGTGAGTTTTGACAGTATGAATTGGAAAGGATTAAGGTAATAACAACCTTTAAGAATCAGTGGAGAAATTTTTCAGAAGTATATAGACAATGATTCTGGTATTAATTAATGGTATCTTGATATGCCCTGTATCTAGGGAATACAGGAGGAACGATTCGAGGATAACCTTAGAGGTTTTACAAGGAGAAAGGTAATATTCAAAATTCTCAAGAATAAAAATGTTGATAAAGGAAATATGACGTAATTATAATGATGCCAAGTGGGGCACGTGTTAAACCACGAGAAAGTATGGATCGAACCAGTAAAGGTCGAAATTGTTCAGGGCAATTAGGGCCTAGGATAAAAGATGTTCTAAGTATGATTGAGAGTCAGTCGTGACAGTGATTAACCTCTAAAGACTGAGGCAATAACTTATGGAAAAATGGTGATATTTTTTTTTACTCATCAGATTTTAAGGAAAACATCTTCACACAAGCAGTGATTGGAAATGAGGTAGAAAATTTAGTGAAGGTGGTTAAAATGACATTGATTGTAAGGAAATATTACTATCAAGAAAGGCCAAAGAGGTGGCCGACACTTTAAGTGTAAGAGGACAATTATAGGCGCTCGTGCCAGAGGAATATAGTGATAATGGTTAAGGCTGTGAATGTTGTATTATGGTGTGGAAGATTGACATTCCTTCTGATGATTGTGCGATACTCAACCGTGATAGTAGTTGGGTAAAGATTAATTTTTGTAATCACCGTGAGCGGGCTATCTATCTTAGAGGGTCATATCTTAAGATAAGCTAGGACCATGTTACGAAAGGACTAAATGAACCTTTGAGCTTCATGTCTCCTAATAAAGACATATGGTTAATAATGGTATTAACCTGCTATCGTCGCTTTCATTGAAACTCTTCTGCAATTTTATCTGCTTCATGTCATATGTACGTCAAGTTCAGGAGTGTTCTTCATGAATCATGAACGGTGATCATGTTACCTCCTTAGAAGAATTCGATACGAGATGTATGGACTCCGTATGGTTAGCTATTAAGACTTCATGGAAAATGAATGACTACAGTAGGTCAACGATGGACCCTAGTAGTGCAGGAATGATTCTGCGGGTAATGAGCCAATTAATTACAACCGTAAGAGTTGTATTGGAATGGATGTTGAGATTAAGTACCACTAATCGGGTTGTGGTGATGTATAAGTTATCATTGATAGACTAATTAAGTCGATTATCTACCTATTGAATACTTATTCCCTCTTATCAATAGAGAGTCGTATTACTATACGAGGAAGGTTGTAGTGCAAGCATAGAATTTTAGTAACGGTGATGTCTAGAATGAAAACCCAGATTCGATTTTTGATGTCGAGGGAGTTTCAAAGGTGATTGTGTATAAGCTCGAGCAAGAGCATGGGTCCATAGAATGATGGATGGAATAGTAAATATTTAAGCATGTAAAATGCGATGCTATAATACTTGATGTTGATATAAATACACATATGTTTTGTTCTCCTATATCAAACCTCTATAGTTCAGAGGTAGGTTCCAAGCCAGATATTTGGTGGCAGTATATTTTTTTTTCACATATACAATTCTCTTCAATTCGTTCTTTTCTCTTCTTTTCATTTCATATAAGCTGAGAAGAACAACCCTTCCAGAAGGGGAGGTATTGCCGAATGACTATATATCTGTGTGATAGAAGCCGAGTAGGATACCATATATTGTTTAATTGCTTGTCAAGTACTAAAGGCTGGCCACCTTCTGTACTAACTATGCAATATAACAAGTGTTCATGATCATAGTGATCTCTCAATAAATTCTTTTACTTCTATATGAAGGACTAAGCTTTCGAAGATAGAAGCAGCTGAAAAAGGAGTAGTAAAGTTGTGGTGGTATGCGGAATGGAAACACATTCGTGATACTAAGGTTGACGAGGTTATTAAAAGGTTATAGAACGCTAACGAGCAAAAGTATAACCAGTATAATATTAGGAACGGAAGGTAGTAGCGATTACGAACTGGAAAAGAATGGGTATTGAGAAGCAAAAGCTCTAATGCTAAAAGCTATAATGAGAGTCTGTGCAATAGACTTGAAAGAAATTGGAATGATCACTTAACACGGATTGAGTTTTCTTACGACAATAGATCTTATGTCATTATCGAGTTGTCGCCTTATGAGATCCTTGAGGGAAGACAATGTCGATCTCCCTTATGTTAGGATGAAGTTGTAGAGCGCAAGATGCTCGGACCCACAGTAGTCCAAAGGACCAAGGATATAATAGATCTAATCAGAGGACGACTGGTAGTAACCCAAGATGGACATAAGAAGTATGTTGATTTGACACGAAAGGACAAAGAATAGGAAGTAGGGGACCTAGTGTTGTTAAAGGTATCCCCTTGGAAACCCTTGGAAAGGATTGATGAGATTCGGAAAGAAAGGAAAGCTAAGTCCACAATTTGTCGGACCCTTGGATATATTAAGAAGTATTGGCAAGTTAGCATATGAGCTAGCCTTACCCCAGAACATGTAGCAAGTCATAACGTGTTCCACGTATCAATGTTAAGGAAGTGTAATTCGGATGCCAGATAAATAGGGGCATATGAGCGCATAGACATGCAACCAGACGTAACCTATATGGAGCAACCAGGAAGGGTTATAGATTGAAAAAGGAACAAGTGCTTAGGAGAAGGGTTATCAAACTATTCAGAGTTTGATGGAAGAACCACAATGTGGGAAAATTTACTTGAAAGTTAGAAAGTGTAATGCTAAGAAAGTATCCCTATTCATTTTCTATCTGATTCCGGGACGAAATCATTTTAAGGAGAGGAGACTGTAATAACCCCAAATTTTGGAATTTTTGAAACCCTTATGAATAGTGATTTTGCTGATTATGCTGAATAAGAAAACTTTTCATGCCACACTATATAGGGGTTCTGTTATTGATATTCTAAGATTTTATTAGTACTCTATATGGTATATAAGTGTATATAAAGATCGTCAGAATCCAATTCCGAACACTTTGATTTTTCCCGAAAATCCACCTGATACAGAAAGAAGTGAGTATAAGGTAACAGGATAAATAGGATTTAAATTCAAGGATTTTAAGAGGGGATCATAAAAAGGAATATAAAATATTGAGGAAGGTTTAGGGGAACCCAAGTGATAAGATCCCAGATATGATTACTCAAACGATAAACGAGAACGAAAGTTAAGCGAACCGTATAACAGATCAGCGGTCATTAGGCAAGTAATTAGGAGTTAATCAAGGAGGTTAGGGATGATGATGTCATCAAACCAACAAGAAGAAGACAAGTGTAACAAGATGACCTAAGCTTGATGACCTAAGCATGACAAGTGGGAAGGATTGGTTGGTTGATTGTGAGCCACACATTTTTTCACCATGGTAAAAATTTAATTTAATTCCAAGACAAAAGGAAGCAACCAACCAACAAATATCATAACACAAATACAAATTGAAAGTTGACTTTCCCATTTCAAGAAGAAAGCTCTCGGCTAAAACAAAGCCAGCAACTTCAAACTGCCATATCTCCTTCAATACTCACTCAAATGTTGTGTTCTATAGCTCATTGGAAAGGTATTGAGATGGCCTACAACTCTAATTCACAAGTCTCTTCCAAATAAGCATGGTAAGACCCTCATTTTTACAGTTTTTAAATCGGACTTTTAGAAACTTCAAAGCCTAACTTTGTGTTCTTGATTTCTTTGGAAAGATCAAGCTTGTAGGAGGCTCCATAAGGCTTCCTAGTAACTTTCCACCCTCCAAGAAAGGTATAAATCTTCACACCCTTTAGTAATAAGTTTGAATGTTGAAGTTTGGAGATGGTTTGGATGGATGAGTAGTAATTTGAATGATAAGCATGATTCGAGCTTAATTGTTAAGTAGTTTAGTTGAATTTGGAGATGTTATAATATATGATTGGATTGAGATCCTTGAGCTTATTAAGACTGAAATCAGTAGCATTGATGTGTATCTTGAGTTGTTGTTGATTGGTAGTTGGATTGATATGATTTGGAATGGTAAAAAATTTGGAAATCGCATAAACATAGCCGTCGTAATGTCCGATTTACTTTAGACTGCTTTTGTTCATAATATTAGGACCCGAGAACTCCCTTCTAGGTTTTTACCATTGCCATTTTTAGATAGTTCATGTTACGAGATTCGTTTTGATATGTGTTTCGTTTGATTCCGATGTACGGTTTAGGAGAAACGGCCGTTTTAAGTAACGACGTTTCGCGAACGAAACATTACCCCTCGCCTTACTTTGAAACATAGGTTAAAGACCTTAAAGGACTAATTGGAGTATGAAACATTTATGTAAAGTGAAATAGGCAGTTGGTCAGACACTCGCGAAGGAATCGTCTTAAAACTCGTAATGGTTAATTTATTAAAAATGGTGGAGCCGAGGGTACTCGAGCGACTTAAGAGAATCAGTAAGCGCAAAGCGAGCGTTAGAGTCTAATTTGGTTAAAGTATAGATTTACAAGTGACTTCGGTTTAATTCCAACTTATATGTTGTTTATAGGTTACCAGACTCGTCCCGAGCCATTTGTAACCCTCAGTCGCTCAGGCAAATTTTCTACCCGTTATACTGTTGTTGTGATGTATATGTGTATATGCATGATCTTGTGATAAATGCATATTTGTTATTAGCAAATTCTTGCGATATATTGTAGCATGTGATATGGTATATATGCATGCCTATTTCGTATTCTTGATTTATATATCTGTTGGTTCAAATGCTTATTCGTTGCATAATAGCTATGCTAGAGATAAGCGGTATTTGCGTATACCCTTAGTATAGGGGATCAAAAGGTGAACTTTTTCTAAAACCGGGAGGCGAGACTCCCGAGTATAATATATATTTATTTATATATATATATATTGATATAGTTTTTAAAACTATTAATCGAATAAGTTTTATTCGATAACTTTATTTTATTTAATGAATATTATTACGAATATTCATTCGAGGGCTTATGACTCCTTTATTTTATTTAATGAATATTATTACGAATATTCATTCGAGGGCTTATGACTTCTTTATTTTATTAAATGAATATTATTTTGAATATTCATTTGAGGGCTTATGACTTCTTTATTTTATTAAATGAATATTATTTTGAATATTCATTCGAGGACTTATGACTCCTTTTATTTTAATATTTGAATATTATTTGAATATTCATTTGAGGGCTTATGACTCTTTTATATTATTTATTGAATATTACTTGAATATTCATTCGAGGGCTTATGACTCCGTTTATATTATTTAATAAATATTATTTGAATATTCATTTGAGGATCTATGACTCCGATTATTTGCTGAGATATGTTTTTTTTTATTTTATTAAAGAATAAGGTGTCGATAATCAAACTTATCTTTGATTATTCAAATAAAGATATTACTTTCGTATAAGTATATCTTTGATTATTTGCTATTCATTCAAGTATAAGTTTTCCAACTTCTACCTCAATTATTCTTATGGGAATATTATTTAAATAATAATATTCAGATATTTCTTTCATATCGGGAATGATTTATTTCATTAAATCAGCATTACTCCAAACACTCTTTAAAGTATTTTTGAGTCTTCAAAATGATTTTTAAAAGTTAGGGCGGATCCCAAAACTCATTTTTATATTTAAGATCTTCCTTTTAAAGGGGATTTAAATACTCGTTCAAAACTTGAGGGATCCGGCTCAGTGGTGTATTTTACATTCGCAACGAGGTTGCTGTTTTGAGAAAACATCTTGATTACTTGCCCATCGATCGGGAAGTAAGTTCATCTATTTGACGACGCATAAGCAACATGGGCTCAGTGGGCGTCCATGAAAGTGTAAGTGGCTCAGTGGGAGTCCATCAAATGCGTAAGTGGCTGAGTGGCAGTCCAGCATAAGGTCCTATTGCGGCCAGGGTGATGACCAGTGGGGAATTCGTCCATCTACTAGTAGAAAAGGTTACTTATTGGTATCTTTTCCTGATCATCAAGATATCAGGTTTATGCCAAGGTTTTCTCCTTTCCAAATTTATTGGATATTGCAACTCTGTTTATAATTTTCATAACAGAGGTTTTCAAGGAGTGTATGAAATGTATATATATAGGTGTATATATATATCGGGATTTAATGAAGTATCTCGTAACTTCATTATTTATAATGATATTCAAAGATTGAATCTATTCAAATCTTGTCTTGTAGTCTCATCTATGTGATGAACTTTTCAACTGATTATAACTTGAACGGTGGTAGTTCAAGTAATATTTGGAAAAGATATAAGTATATTGGGGTATCTTGTAATTTCATATTTTCAACTTATATCTAGTTAATGATTATCTTATGCATATCAAAGATTTTCTAGAAAAACGTTGAGACAAGGGTAGATATATGAGATCACCTTGCAACGATATTTTTATACAGTTATAAACTGGAACTCTGTGTATATTATGCATGGAAGAGGACTTCCAAGATTTTGAAAAGTATATATGTATATATACTGAATATTTTGCGACTTTATCGCATTAAGATATCAAATTTGGTTCATTTCTTTTGACCAAGACTTTCATGAGTACTATGAGAAGGCTCATATATTGTTAATCATTATACATATTATTTTGGTGGGCTTGCTGCTCACCCTTGCTTTCTTCTTTCATCACACAACAACAGATAGAAAAGATGAATAGGACCAAGCTCCCGATTCGCAAGCGGTTAGAAAACGTTCCGCAGTCTTCTGAAAGCGTTGATGCCGCCGTAGCTGAGGTAGGAGCTACCAATAGGCTAGGTTTTCAACTATTGATGAACCAGACTTGTGTATAATATGAATTGTAATAATGGCAAGGAATATGTAAATTTATTCAGAACCTTTTTAAGGTGTAACGGTTTATAATTGTGGAATATAAGGACTTGTGTTATTTTTGAATGTTCATCTCTGAGACTATAACTTGTGGTGTGTGTGTTTATTGTGGGGTCACAGTACAGAGTAGTTGATTATTTATTAAGATTGGGTGTTATTAAGGGAAATGGAACTCGTGACAACCCGGATCCCCGACCCCGGATTTGGGGGTGTTACACCCCTTCCCTCACCTGCCTTACCCACCTGCACACTCCCCTCTTTGGTTTTGGTGGATTTTGCAACTGGCATCTTTTGAGAGATACCAGAGGGGGTTTTCTTTGATTTGGATTTAGAATTTTTTGTTGGTTTGGTAGCTTGGGTAGGCAACTGTTGGGTCATTGACACAGTTGCCATAGCTACATTGGAACTCAAAGAAACTGGTGAGGTTGGAATAACAGGGATAGATGAACTTACCTCACTTACTTGAGGTGCTTCCATTGCAGGGAAATAGAACAATGGCACCTCCTTGTGATGACTGGCCCTGTTCAAATCTACAATGATCCTTCTCTCTTGAACCCAACAATCTAATTTGTTGTTAGGGTTCTCAAGCACAATTCCCTCAGAGAGGTGGTTAGCTAACATCATAAAGAATCTAGCATAATACACATTCTTACCTCTCTTATTTAACTCTCCTAGTTTGAATCCCAACTCAAATAAAACAAGGTCACTAAAATTATAGAACCTATCTATAACTAGCATGTAGAGCATGTTAAGCATGGAGATATTGACTGAATCAAAATTACTTATTTTACCTGAAAAGACCTTTTTCACTACATCACACATAAAACTCCATTCTTTCCTAAGGCTCAATCTCCTAATGTCACTTAACTTAGAAGTAGAAAGAGCATAGTTCATGGAATTAAGCATATTGATTATGTCAGTGTCAGTGTGTGGTGAGGTCACAGTGTTATCAGGAATCTTGAAACATGCTTTTATGACATCACTATTGATACAGAATTCCTTACCTTTAATGGTGAGTGTGATTGTCTTATCTGTTGAGTTGTATGTAGCAGTGGTCCACATCTCTTCAACAACTTCACAAAAGATTGTGGGTGATTCCAGCATGGCATAGCTAAGCTTGCAATTTTTCACAAAGTCCATCATCTTGTGATAGTCACCAGATTGTTGAATTCCCTTGTTTACTAGTGCAGTGAAATTGTTCTTCTCATAAATAAACCCAGTTTGAGACATAATCTTGACAACGGGCGCCATTGTTAAAGAATAAGAGCTTGAAAAGAGAGAGTAAGTTCTTTGAAAGAGAAAGAAATTGAAGTAGTTGATTTGAGAATGATAAAAGAAAAGCAATGGAAATGAAATAAGCTTTTATACTATCTCAAAAATAACTGTTAAAATTATAAAGTAAGATAAAGTAACCAATGAAAATTGCCTAAAATAGCCGTTTAAAAATAAACTGTAAAAATTCCACCCATTATCCGTCGTGTTATGCTTATAAACTGTAAGTATACTCGATGGATAATGTTTAGGGAATTAACGGCTAAGATTAAGACAATTCGACGGATGAGGATAAACTGTTATCCGTCGAGTCATAAAATACTCCAGAAAAATAATTGATTTTTATTAGCAAATTGTATACCGACGGATGATCAAACTCGATGAATAAGGATCATCTATCGAGATGTAAATTTTGACTTAGCCAAAATTTCATCCAAGACTGAAAAATCAATTAAATTTCTGGCTGCATCACAACTTGTAAATCATCTCATAAAGATTTAAGAATAATTGAGCATACCTAATTCACTTACCAACCTTGAAAAGGTGGATTCATCCAGTGGTTTGGTAAAAATATCTGCAAGCTGCTTCTCACTTGGAACAAAATGTAGTTCCACAATACCATTCATTACATGTTCCATTATGAAGTGGTACTTGATTTCTATGTGCTTTGTCCTTGAATGTTGTACTGGATTTTCAGTGATGGCAATTGCACTTGTGTTATCACAGAAAATAGGAATCCTTTCAACTTGCAGACCATAATCTAGCAATTGATTTTTCATCCATAAAATCTGTGCACAGCAACTGCCAACAGCAATGTATTCAGCTTCAGCTGTAGAAGTAGAAACTGAATTTTACTTTTTACAGAACCAGGACACAAGCTTGTTTCCTAGAAATTGACAGGTTCATGTTGTACTTTTTCTATCAATTCTACAACCGGCATAATCTGCATCTGAATATCTAGTTAGATCAAAACCAGAATCTCTAGGGTACCAAATGCCAAGTTTTGGTGTTCCCTTGAGATATCTGAAAATTCTCTTAATAGCTACTAAGTGAGATTCTCTAGGATCAGCCTGAAATCTAGCACATAAACATGTAGCAAACATTATATCTGGCCTACTAGCTGTTAAGTACAAAAGTGAGCCAACCATGACCCTATAACTTGAAATATCCACAGACTTTTCAGTAGTGTTTAATTCAAGTTTAGTTGCAGTGGCCATGGGAGTTTTTGCAGATGTGCAATCCATTAGATCAAACTTCTTTAAAAGATCAAAAATATATTTAGTTTGACTAATGAATATTCCATCACTAACTTGCTTAACTTGCAAACCAAGAAAGTAAGTTAGTTCTCCCATCATACTATTTTCATACTTAATTTTCATTAATTTTAATTTGCATTAATTTGGCAAACTTTTTGCAAAGTTTCTCATCTGTAGAGCCAAAAATAATATCATCTACATAAATTTGAACAAGTATACTAGAGCCATTTACATTTCTAAAGAACAAAGTTTTATCTACAGTACCTCTTGTGAAATGATTTTCCAAAAGGAACTTTGATAAGGTGTCATACCAGGCTCTAGGTGCTTGCTTCAATCCATAAAGTGCTTTCAAAAGATAATAGACATGTTCTGGAAAATTTGGATCTTCAAAACCAGGAGGTTGACTAACATAGACTTCCTCCTCCAAATCTTCATTCAGAAAGGCACTTTTGACGTCCATTTGATAGACCTTGAAATTGGCATGGGCTTCATAGGCTAAGAAGATTCTGATGGCTTCAAGTCTTGCAACAGGAGCAAATGTTTCATCAAAATATATTCCTTCTTGTTGACAATAGCCCTTAGCAACCAATCTGGCTTTGTTTCTGACTACTATGCCCTTTTCATCCATCTTGTTTCTGAATACCCATTTGGTGTTTATTGAATTCTTTCCTTTAGGCTTGGGCACCAGCTTCCATACATTATTTTTTTCAAATTGGTTTAGCTCCTCCTGCATAGCTAAAATCCAATCAGGATCCAACAAAGCTTCTTCTACCTTTTTTGGTTCTTCCTTGGAAAGAAAGCTGTTGTATAGACATTCTTCTTGAGTTGCTTTCCTGGTTTGAACTCTAAAAGAAACATCACCAATTATTAGCTCAAATGGGTGATCTTTTGTCCATTTCCTTTGTTGAGGTAGATTAGCTCTAGATGAAGATGCCTCATTGTTGTCTTGATGTGTGATTGAGTTTTGATTGTTAGAAACTCCCCCTGAGTTTGTGGATCTTTGATTTGAGAAAGGGGAACTTTCTACAGGTGATCTATTCTGATTTCCAACTTCTCTTGATAACCCGACGGATGGTGAATTTTGAGTACCGACGGATGAAGCGGGTTGCCTTCCGACGGATAAGGCAGATTGTTTCCCGATGGATGAAGCATTTTGCAATTCGATAGATGTTGAATTTTGTGCTTCATTGGTAGTAGATTTTTCTGCATTATCCTTTGATACTGTTTCTTGATCACTTTCATCATCACTGTCATCACTAACCATCTCCACATTGTCAAATTTGAGGCTTTCATGGTAGTCCCCATCTTGCAGTCCTTCAATCTTTTTATCATCAAACACAACATGTATTGATTCCACAACAATATTGGTTCTTAGATTGTAGACTCTATATGCTTTACCAACAGCATATCCAACAAAAATTCCTTCATCTGCTTTAGCATCAAACTTCCCATTTTGATCAGTTTGATTTCTCAATATATAACATTTGCAGCCAAAGACATGAAGAAAATTTAGAGTTGGCTTCTTGCTCTTGAACAATTGATAAGGAGTCATGCATTTTGCTTGATTGATAAGAGAAATATTCTGAGTGTAGCATGCAGTATTTACAGTTTCAGCCCAGAAATATGTAGGCAATTTAGATTCTTCAAGCATTGTTTTGGTAGCTTCAATAGGTGATATGTTCTTCCTTTCCACTACTCCATTCTGTTGTGGAGTTCTTGCTGCTGAAAATTTATGCAAAATTTCATTTTCTTAACAAAATGCTCTTATGACAGAATTCTTGAACTCAGTTCCATTGCCACTCCTGATTCTTCTTACTTTGAAGTCAGGATGATTATTGACTTGCATTATGTGATTGATGATGATTTCACTAGCATCATCTTTAGACTTTAGGAAATATGTCCAAGAAAACTTTGAAAAATCATCTACAATTACTAGACAATATCTTTTCCTTGAGATGGACAACACATTGACTGGTCCAAACAAATCCAAGTGTAGCAGTTGTAAAGGTTCTTCAATTGTTGAATCAAGTTTCTTTCTGAATGATGCTTTGATTTGCTTTCCCTTTTGGCAGGCATCACACAATCCATCCTTAGAAAACTCCACTAGAGGAATGCCTCTAACCAGTTCTTTCTTTACTAGCTCATGCATGGTCTTGAAGTTTAGATGGGATAGCTTCTTGTGCCATAGCCAACTTTCATCCTGACTTGCTTTATTGAGAAGAAAAGTAACAGATTCTGCATTAGATGAGTTGAAATCAGCTAGGTACACATTTCCTTTCCTCACACCAGTGAGAACCACTTTGTTGTTCCTTTTGTTAGTCACAACACAGGCTTCTGAGTTGAAGGTTACTGAATTGCCTTTATCACAAAGCTAGCTGATACTCAACAAGTTGTGTTTGAGACCATCTGTTAGGTCACACACACTGTAGAAGGGGGTTGAATACAGTGTTTACTACAATCAAATCGAATATAAGAACTCAAGTAACACAACATAGATTTTATTCAACACAATAAACTTTGTTACAAAAAACTGTTCTCTCTCAGTGATGAACAAATTATCACGAGAGCTGCTAGGGTTACAAAGAATAATAACTTTGATTAAGATAACACATATAGTGTAAATCCTATGCCTGTGTTTATATACTACACAGTTACAAGATAATCTTCTAATTGATATTGAATATAATTCTGCTTCCTAAAATATATTAATCAGATATCTTTTCTTCCAAGTATTCTATTCTTCATAGAATTCGTTCTTCATGCATATTTCTTCTTGTATTTGTCTTGATCTTCTTTCCTTTCAATCATCCGCCTGCCTTATCTGAAAGTCTCCTTAAGTCCTGATATTATCTCATGATAAATATCTTCTGATATCTTAAGTTCTGATAACTTAAGTTCTGATAACTTAAGTCCCGACTTCAGTATAAGTACTGATTTCCAGTCAAGTACTGATTTGTCCTGTTAAATAAGATCTGAAAACTTAAACACAAATCATATTAGCCATGACATCACAAATATATCTAACAATCTCCCTCAACTTGTAAATTAGCATAATATACAAGTTCAACAGATATTTGATGATGTCAAAAAAATTAAGTACAAATGTATGAGAATTTGACTAGATAACTACAACTTACAGTCCTTATAGCTTTACCATCCTCAAGGTCTGATAAAAGCTTCAGTCTGTATACACTTCAAAATTTAAGCAGTTGTAGATCTTTGACTTGGCTTCAATTTCTGATCTCTTTGATGTCAGGAGTTGTTCTGAGATAGTTCTTCAAAAGACATCTCTCAGCATATTCAAGTTCATTAACCATCCTCCTTTTAGTATTTATCAATTCAGTTGTATCTTCACCAGTTTGAAAAATAGCTGCTCTGAGATCATTTATCTTAGCTTTTCTTATGTCCTGATCTAGTCTGATCAGATATGCCTTGTCAGACTCTAGATTGAATTTCACAGCCTTTAACCCAGAAAAGTAGTTATAATCTTAGCAGAGTTAGGCTTCATTTCGACAATATCACCTTTGTGATCTCTGTACTTGGGACAGTATGTGCTGTCAGACTTTACAGAATAAAACTTCTTCTGTCTTTGAATTTGTGACTTTAAATAACCTGCAGCACTATCTGTTAATCTGTCTTTCACTTGAAGTAGGAATAGAACATGTTCCAGTTCCTCAAAATACTTCAGTGGTATAGCATTCTGCCTGATATGGTATACCCTTCCATCTGTCATAAAATATAACAAGATATGTTCTTTCAAAAAGGTATGGTAAACCATTTGTTCAGATTCAAGTCGATTCAATCTTTCAGGAGTTGCTACAATACCTGGTTCACTTAAGGAAGTTGGATCATTGGTAGTGTTGTATACTCTTCTTTCATCAGAACTACCCAATCTAGATTTATATCTTGCTTCATTTCCTGTAACAACTCTTGCTTCAAAACTACTTGTTGCAGTCTTCAAAGGTTGAGTCTGTTTAGCTTTGGTGAATCCTGGTAGGAGTATCTTTGAAAGTTTAACATGAGCAATGTCAGAGGTTTCCTTTTCCTTATCTTCTGATATCAAGTCAACTTGAGCTATGTCATAGGTTGCTTGCTTCACTGTCATATCAGAACTTACTACATCTTGACTCTGAACAACATGAGCCATGTCAGAGGTCGTTTGAGAAATCTTTTTTGTCATCAGAGTAAGACTAGTATCTTCTTCAGTTATTTCTTCATCCATGACTAGCATATAAATCTTTACAGGTTCATCAACTTTTTCTTTGCCCTTGGACCTTGGATCAATTTCCACTTGTGATTTGGCTTTGGTTGCCTCAGAATTTGTTCTTTCCTTTATCACAATACCCTTAGGCTTTGGAAATTTCTTTTCAACAACAGAAGCTTTAAATTTTGTCTTGACACCTTCTGCTTTGAGTCTAGCTTCTTCTTTCTTTAGACTCTCAAAGTCCATTCCTGGATTTTCTTTAAGAAATAATTGCTTTGAAATTTCTTCATCAAGTTCCAGATATTCACCAGAACTTATCATTTTACCAGTATCAGAACTTATTCTTCTCCCAGTATCAGAACTTGTTTCTTGACTTGTAATTCTAGCCTTACTTGATGAAAATCCTTTGCCTTGACCTTGACCTCTACCCTTATCAGAGTTTCCCTGGTTATCATTTCCATCATCTTTTCCCTTCAGTGTCTGAATAGATTTGCATTTGGACTTAATCACTTTCTCCCCCTTTTTGGCATCAGCAGGTAAAATAAGAGAGACAAGCAATTCCACTGAGGATTGGATCTCATTGAGTTGAGTTTGTTGAGAAGCTTGATTCGTTAGAATTTCATCAATCTGAGTTTGTTGCTTCTCCTGAGTTTTCTCAATGTAGGCAATTCTGTCAAAGGCTGGCTTGAAATCTGTTCTTTTCAAGTTTCACATTCATATCTTGCTGGATCAAGGTTTCTTGAATTTTGTTGACCTTGGCATGAGTTGTTGAGTGTTGACCTTGAAGGTGCCTAGTACTCAATGCAGTAACTCTCAACTGTGCCTTGAAATCATCATTTAACAGCATTTTATCAGCTTTTTCCAGATGCTCAGCAAGAATCTTTTCAGAAGGAACAAAACTAACTGTGTTCCATTCCTTAGTCCACTCCTTTCCTCTAGGAGTTTCATTCCAAGGTACTGGTGCTTCCTTAACAAATTTCTTGATTAGATCAGTTTTATTAACTGTTTGTCGAGGTGCATGTCCCGATGGACCAGTTGCAGCAGCATTTAGATTGGTAGCAGCTTCACCAGTAGTTTCCTCATTGGCAGCATCAGAACTTGCAGATCCTGCAGTATAAGCATCCTTTGATAAAATAGTAGTATGTGAGGCTATAGAGGCTTCAACATCATCCTCTAAATTCTGATCTGCAGCCAAGTTCTGATCAACATCCAAAATTGGTGTTGTTGGTGGAGTGAGTTGAATTGGTGGAGCTTCCAAGTACAAAACCTCGGGCACAATCAAGTTATGAATATCAATTTCAGCACTTGTACCTGGTTCTTCAGTATGTACTGGATCAACTATAGGTGACATAAGAGGTGTAGGTATTCTGTCTTGAGCAGTTTCTGGTTGTGCAGAAGGAAGTGATCCAATAACAATTGGTTCTGTTGGGATCAGAGATTCCTGATCCCCTTCCTTAGCTGCTTCCACTAAATCCTCTGAATCTGACTCAACTATGTCCCTGTGAGCTCATTATTTATCTAAAAATGATGTATTATATTGTCTTTCACGAGTGAAAAACATGGTCGTTTTACTGCAGTCACGAATACATTGGTTTTGAACATCGTAGACATCAGTTTTAAGTCGTCTATTGACCTTTTTCTTGTAGTGTTGTTAAAAATAAAATGTATAGTCCCTAATAATTTAAATAAAGTATACGAAATATGTCAGTGAAAGCAGCTTATTCTCAATCATCACTTAGCCTGTTGAGTGATAGTATGTCATGTAATATTTACAGATGTCTTTTTCTAGGTTTTGATGATTTCGATGATGACAAATTTTTTGGTTTTCCGTGATCTTGAGTTAAAGATTGTTGATATTATTTGTAATTTATATAGTTTTGATATATATATATATATAGGGGCTATTCCAATAGAAATCAATTCTAAAAAAGAAACTAAAAACCAAATATTTTTTTAAAATTACTTCGAAATATAACACATATGCTATGCAAATCGCTCGTTGCGAGATGCAGAAAAATACAGTGAATTCGGATTTTAAAAAAAAATTACGGTTTGACGGGAAAAATCAAATTAAAAATGGAGGGGAAAAGCTGAAACTGAATGTGGGAGGGTGCAGAGTAGTTGGGTGGGGTACTTTTAGGGGGCCATTAGATTAGGTTGATCTAATGGTTGAGATTAATTCTGAGTTTCTATTTTAAGTTTGTTTTGTATTTGATCATGCTCTATATGTATATATGGTTGTAAAGTGATTAAAATTTGTCGCGTATGAATCGATAAATTTATATTCCAACTTAGACGTTCTTGTATCAAAATGTCAATACTATGTTGTTAAGTTCACGATGACTTTATATGTATGTTTATCGTTTATGCATGATATATGTATATGTTGTGTTTTACTTTAAAATCTAATATAACATTATTTGAGTCGTTGTTTAGTCTTGTACGTGAATGATTTCAACTTTTTTCATATACTAACTAAATAAAAAATATATATGCTATTTTTTCAAACAAAAATTTCTAAATTCATTTAAAGCGTCACAAATATTAGTTTAGGATTATAATCATTTAATATTTCTATGAAAGGATTCATACAATAATCGATGTGAATAATTAAATCATTTTTCTTTAAATTATTTAAAAAGGAGTAAATCAAGTCATATAATTGGGTGAATTTACAAGTTTTATTCATATATTATAATTCTAAATATTAAAGTAATTGTAAACATGTATGTTACCAAATCTTTCCAGAATTCTGATTTAAGTATAATTTGGTAATTTTTCATGACAAATAGCGTGATTTATTTTTACAACATGAAATAATTTTGTTTCAAATGAAATAATAGTGTGGGTTCAATATTTCATTCACAAAGACTTGAATAAAAATATAACTTCAATTATATGAAATAATTACAATTTACCTGTTTTTTAAAAAGGTATTATTTAAAATCACTAAATGTCATTTTTTTTAAATTAAATTAACCTTTAGCACTTGTTTTAATTATAAAAAATTAATTTTCTTCTTCTAATTTCTAGTGAAATAAATTATAATTTTTAACTCCACTATTTTATAATTTATTATTATTAAAATATCACATACACATATTTTAAAATACAAAAATAATGCATAGTTTTCTAACAGAATGAATTCTTGAGAAAAAGTTGGTCGAGTATCAAGCCCATACTTTTACCTGGTCATGCGATAATTTTAACCAAAGGTATTTTTTTAATAATCGGGCCAAGTTCTAGACAACTCAGCATAACAATCTAATAATTTTGATCTGCAATATTTATTGACTTGTAATTATAAAGATCCCTTGCGCTGATTCATGTGAATGTAAAATATTAAAAACATGTAATTTCATTGAAATAATGTTATCATCGAACCAATAAATAGACATATAAAAATCGAGAGTAAAAAATACATTTTAGCTCGATAAGACTCTGACACCATTTGTGAAAACGATCAATTTTGAGTATTTTTTAAAAATTGAGTGACATTATGATGCTGAGTTCAAAAAAGGTTAAATATATTAGTTTAAATAAAAAATAAAAATAGTTATACCTATCGGTACACTTTATATCACTTGACTTCTCTCGCCTTTTACGGTCAACATGACCAAATAACTAATATTTAAAATTTTATTTTCTACAAATTAAATTATATTTACTTTCTAACAATATATTTTTAATAATTATTTTTTATTGTATATATGTATCCACTTTAATTATTTTTTCATATAAATTTATGATTATCACGTTTGAATTTATTAAATAATAATAAATTTATGCAATATCTAAATCAAATATCAAATAAATTTTTGAATTATGTGTACATCTAACACTACTCCATTTATCTCATAATTGTTAACTTATATGATTTTTTGCTGTCAATTTGCTTAAATTACTAAAAAATTTAGAATTCTATTTCTTTCTAAAATTTTATAAAAAATACTTTCTAACAATAAAAATTGTATTGAATAAACACGCATTAAAAATTTATTTATTTATTTTTCATATCAATGTGAACACGAATATTTGACATTTTTAATTAATTCATATATATACTATCATAGATTTTAATAAGACATTTATTTAAAAATATATTATATTATTTACTAAATACATGTTATATCTTAATTTATTTATAATTTTCATATAATGGCTATCTTTGTATGTTAAATATCGATCAAAATTATTATCTTAATTGGAACTTTAATTATTTAGAAATATATAGCTAAATAAATCAATATATCTCTCTCTTTATATATATATATATATATATATGAAAGGAAAAATATGACTAAAAATGTTATTTCATGAATTATAATAGAAAATTAAAATTTAACTCTTTAGCGACACACATATTAAATATTTGATTGAAACCATAAAAGACGTAGTAGCAAAGTGTTAAATATTTGATTGAAAACATAAAAGACATAATAGCAAAGTGATATTTTAGTGTGAGAACTAATGAGTAGACCAAGGGTCGATTCTCGTCAACAATATTTTTTTATTATAGTAGATATATAAGCAAATTCGTCACTTAGGTTCGATTCCCTAGAAAAACTTTTTTCCAATAAATAACACATACAAGGGTAAAATAGTAATTTTAATGAGAATAAAAAATCCCTTGAATTTTATCTCATATAATATATTTTATATATAGAAGAGATGTACATCGAATATTTGGATATATCAGTTGAATACATATTTTTAACTTTCCAATCCCACTTCAAGAATAATAAGATAATAAAATTAATTTATGAACATATGCATTATTCTTAAGTCCTATATTTTTTATTTGCTTAAATTTTTAAAATCGGATCGGTTAATTTTGACAATAAAGCATACTATACATTATACGATAGAATATAATTATAAAAATTGAATTGTTATAAATTATATGTAATTTAGTTTAAGAAGAGTAAAATTTAAAATTTTAGTTGTTCCGTTAAATTGATTATAAAAAGTGAAAGAAATAAAATATTATGACATAAATGGAGTATTATTAAGTGTACCAATAAATCATATATATTTTTTTAATTTGGACCAATATATTTAAACTTTTTTTGAAAGAATTCAACTCGATTTTTAAAAAATACTCTAAATTTAACTATTTATTACAAATTGTATCAGAGATCAATATATCGAGTTGAAGGACATATTTTACTCTCTAATTTAGTTAGTAAGTTTCTTTGTTCAATGAGGACGTCATCTTAATATAATAGGATGTTTGTAAAATCGACATATAAAGAAATTATTGTGGGAAACTTTGATAAGGCATCTATACTATACTATAATAGCCGAAATGAGGTATAATTTGTACTTTAGTTTATCCCTTATTTTGGTTATTCCACGACCGTTGGATCTTCTTCAACAAATAATCAGAGCCATTAGATTCAAATACTAAAAAAATACACTTCACAAGTTCTCAGGTTCGAATCTCGTCAAAAACAAATATTTATATTATTATTTATAAAGATACATATAAGTTCTCATAACAACAAACATTTATATTATTTATAAAAATATATATAAGTTTTGAGATTCGAATCTCACTCACTGACAAAACATCTACATTATTATTTATGAATAAGATCGATGGAGAGGATGAAGAAAGAAGGAATAAGGGATTCCTCTCATCAATCATATACTCTTTGTACTATTTGAACCTAAATTGAAATTATAATTATATTATCATTATTGAGTATTTAATTATTTATATAGAATTTTAATAAAATTATATAAAATAAAATTAAAAATATATAAATATTAATCAAAACCGTGGACGGGAAAGTTGCTAACTTTATTTGTGGCGTGTAGTAAGACACTTGACCAGATTATTGAAAAATAATCAAGATTTGATCAAGGTTATACTTTATACTCAACCAATTACTTTCCATATTCCAATTCTTTACGGAAAATATGATATTTTTAATCAAATTCTTAAAGTATTGAGTTTTAAATTTTAGTTAATATTTCATGTATAATTATCTTTATATCTAAAATTAAAATATATTAATTAAACCTATAAATACACTAAATAATCTTATTTAATGCAATCAATTCTATATTATTTACAGAAAAATATTTATATTAGGCAATTGTCATGTAAATTACCTCATATAATTCTAAAAGGATTTATAAATTTAAACAAATATCTTTGAAAAATAATTTTGAAAAATAAATATTATTATTGAATTATTATATGAAAAAAGGTTAAAAATCATTCACAAATAAAAATTGACAACGATTACAATAACAATATATTAATTCCTATATAATTGAGAACAATCAATGTCTAACTTATAGCAATACGGCCAACACTATAATATATTCTAAAATACATATATCTTGTTTGACATACCTATAGTTTTAACTACTTGTCTCCTTCTAAATATTACAAACGTGTACCGCACTTTAATATGAGATCAATGAAGTTGGACTGAGAAATTGTAAATTTTATATACAACAAGTTTCAATTAACTCACACCTATAAATATCGGACATACATAAATTATAACTAATATCGGCATTCTTTAATTCAAAGATCACGCACACCCAAAATATCAATCATAATCAATATCATCAAAGTCTCAAAAGAAAAATAAATTATAAACACTACATAATATTTCATCACTCAATCGCCAAAAAAATTATTAAGTATAAGTTGTTTCGAGTGATATTTTTCGTACACTTCAAATAAATTATGAAGATTTATACATTTTATTTTGAAACAAAACTGCACAAATTGAAATTCATAAATAATACCCTCTACATTATGGAACATTGCTAGAAAATGACATGTGAGATATTATACTAGTTAAATTTAAATTGATTGGTGAGGGTTGTTTTTCTTGCTACCTAAACTTGCTCGCACCACATATTAAATTCTTGACGGTCAATCGCTTCACCAACTTTTCTGTTTTGCTGATTTTTTATTATATCTACAATATATATTTTTAAACTCCTACTAGCATGTATTTTTAGGAAGAACACTAACTTCCTACTCTTTACAAGTGCAAATTTTAGAAAAAGTGAAATTACAATGAAACTATTTGGTCCAACTTATATTTATGGTATAAACTTTTTCAAGTTCTCAAAAGTTGATTTATCACCAATTCCAAATTTGAATTAATTTCTAGGAGTGTATCAATTTGTACAAATTTGGTCATTTATATTTTTAAAGTTATCCCACAATTTTACTTGGATAAACTTTTGCAAAATCGAGCGTATGAAACGAGCAAACTTGAGATGAATTTTGGAAAAAATGAGCGTATAAAACAAACAAACTTAGCTCAACAGAAATATTTTTGATCAAACTTTGTAAGAAGATGTTAATGTATCACCAAATTTAAAGCCTAAAAAGTCTAAAATTTAACAACAAAAGATAATTGAGGAAATTTTCAAAATCTGTAATAGTGAAGAAGCCCAACCAAGGAGAGCTAATATATTAAAAATATTAACTTGAAACGCTGGTAGAAGCCAAGCTATTAGAACCACAGCTCTGAGCTCTTAAAATACACATATCGAAGTGTACTGCACTGCAATCTATAATCTAACAGTCACCCATCTTAAGATTCCAAAGACCTAGTAAAAACTTGAATGTATTTAGACCATGAGTAACAAAGAATGTTCCGGTATTGAAGAGAAATAAAAGATCCCTAACAAAATGTATCATTGCATATTTTGGCTATGTCAAGAGCTTCCTCCTAAATATCAGCAGAACCCTTGTAACTTGTAACAGTCTCACTCAGGTGATACTCATGCTATATATAATTTATTGGTGGGTGCTGATAGTACTAAGAATCCAACCTTTCTTGTTCTTGGTGAACCAGATGGCTACACAATCTATTTCAACTTATCAATTAAGTTAATTACCACCAGTTACCAGCAACTCGTCTGCAAACGCACACCAAATTATATTCAAAGCAATATCATGCTCGATAATCACAACAACCTGGAAAAAGTACATCGTTAGTAACTTAATTGTCAAGGAACTAGTCGCTCTAAAATCTCAAGTCGTTAGAGTAAGAGGAAAATAATGTTGAAAATAACAATTTTTTGGTGGAAATTGTTGGCAAGAAAGAAAGGGCATAAATATTGTCCACTGACATGAAACAACTTGACAGAAACATAGCAGCATAACAATTAGACGAGTAGAGCATATCAGCATGACCAAGTCATCTAGCAGCCTTGAAAAATAGTAGTGGTTCAAGCTTATCTCCTTATAACTATTAGCAACGTTCAACAAGGTGAATGCTAAAGAATAGGAACTATTGGAAGCTACTGAATAGGTTGAAAACATATAGAGATACTTACACAAGAGGGAGGGAATCTGTATAAATACACACATAGCTGACGACATAGGACGAGGACATGACATAAAGAAATATGACAGAATAGATCAGTTGGATGAGAACAACACAACAATTAGACCAAGCCTGCAATTGTCCTATAATCTAGGAGGTAGGATAACAACTTACTCGTACACATCAACAATGTGCTTAAGGCTGTTACCTGAAGATTAGCAGCTGTAGAATGAATCTATAGCTATAAATACATTCCAAGGTGAAGCAAATAAGGGGGAACCTGATCAGCAATATACACATCTTCCGCACAAAGCATTTTTCTGCACTCCTCCAACTTAATGATGGAGCTTTTTACATAACTTTTTATTATATCTTTAATTATAACCACTTGCAATCATCGATATATCGTTATAGTGGAATCATTTTGGTTGGGTGTCATCCCACCCGCAGTTTTTTTACCCTTTCACGGGGATTTTCCGCGTCACCAATTGCTTGTGTCGGTTACTTTTATAGTTCTTGTTCTTACTTTCTTGCTTTAATTACTTAAACACTAAATTGTATTAGATTTAGATATTAACCCACAAATTTTGGTAAAAATAATTGACATCATCTGTGAGAAATTAGCTAAGATTCTATGCGATTTTGACGATGCTTGACAACATTCAACCTGTAGATGCTAAAATTTAAGATGGGAACGGGAGTATGAATGGGGCAATGTTTTGAGTTCAAAAAAACTGCAATCACACATGGATATTCTACATTCAGAAAAGGAGACACTCAAGGCGAATCTTGGACATGTTATCTTATTAAAAAGGGAAGAGAAGGCCATACTTAGTGTGGTATGACGACAAGACAATGACTTCTGTGACGATGCAGAGCAGAACCATAAAAAGCAAATACCTATCATCGACTTCAGTAATTCAAAGCTAGAAGATGATGGTTGTACGAAAAGAAAATGACGAATACGTGCTAATGTCAAAGAACGATATTAACATAACACGCATAAAAGACCGGGGCATCGTAGATGTAAATCATACAACGTCTACTAACGACACACAAAATGAACAAAAAGAGAAGATGGACATAACGAAGGGCTTGTAATAATCAACGTGAAGAGGCTTCACATCAAAGGGATAACGTGGCTGTAAAGTTGAAAGTGATGACATCTTTCAAAAAGTTAAGGACAACCATGAAGCTAGTACAATCAGAGAACGAGAAACTAATAGAGAAGCTGACTACCGCCAAATCGAAGAACAACGTGATACGACATTTACATATAGATGAAGTAGCATACGGGGAACGATGTGAGACATATGGACGGAATGAGATCATCATGGACATGAATGAAAAAGTATAATGAATTAAACAAGTACTGAAGATCCACATAACGAGAATACAGAAGAAGAACGTAATACAAACAATGACAAGTCAAACACAGAGCCGGGGCACGGAATCTCCAAGCCACAGGGGAGCGTTCTAGAGTATGATGAGCGAGAACAACAAGAGTAAAAGAATATAATACAAGTATTCATGATTATCTAAAGCCCTTGGAAGTACGATAAAGACATTATTATATATATATATTGAAGATATAACTAATTTACAAGGACATTGCTAATTCTTAAATCACATAAGTATATAAAAATTAACAATTAAATTAAGAGAAGAGTTTGAGAAAACAAACAAAGATTGGATTTAATCTCGAGTCCAGAAAACTGTTTTCTTAAAGCAGTTTCGCCCCGCACCATCCATGTTTAGCGATCTGCTTCCCAGGATAAAACGAGATACTAGTAAAATCGATAGATCGAATATACTCTCAGCGAACTTGAACTGAGCCCGATAATTATCACCGGAATATTGGAAAAATTTAAGACTAAAGAGACCGAGAATGAAAGAGATGACTCTTATTTCCTCGACTTAATAAAACTGGTGCCCTAAGACTCTATTTATAAAGAAAGGCTTGAAAGAACTTGTTTTTCTTTTCGATGTGGTACATGGTATTTATAAGAAAAACTAAGGAATAGGTTTGTGCTACTCTTGATGTGGTACAAAACCACTTTTCATATTAAAAGGTAAAACTTTGGAACATCAGTTCTCATTCACCTTTTACTCATTTTGAGCGTGTAAATATGCGTTGGAATCCCCTCGAAGAGGAGAATACGTTCCAATAAATACACACCACTAACACATAATGTGTCTCACTCATATAGAGTCTCAAAATGATTCACAACTTAGTCTAAAATACTAAGTTTGTCCAACAATCCCCCACAAATGAGATTGATGGTCCAGTAGCACGCACCACATAGACAGACAGACGCGGAGCTTGACTTGGTGATAGTTCCGGCGGTCAGATATAGCATACGATAGGTAGAGAATGCTCCTTGAACCTTCGCTCGAATAAGTATATCGACTTTACTCGTAGACAGTATGACGCGATGTCCTTGAACTGTTCGACCGTTTGTGTAAACGATGACATACTCATCACTATATCTTTCCTGACTCATTCAGTTCTCATGATTATGTCCATTTTGGCCCTGGAACATCGTCCTGGTTCTGCAAGAGTTTCTAGAGAATTGTGCCTCACAATTCTCCTTTGAAGCGGCCATACTTCTTTCTTACATATGTGATCTTTATCTTATAGAGTAACCCGTGTTTACTCAACCGAATATTATGTATTCAAACTTGAAATCCTTGTATTCGTCAAAAATCATTAAAAGCATAAAGTTTAACCTCATACCTTACGGGTCTCACTGTTTCATCATCATAGAAATAGGCCAGGGGTTACCCCCACAGTGATTTGGTCATCATGATTTAGTTGTCCCATTGAACCAAGTTCTTGGGATCTCCAGTCAGCAAGGTTGGGTGTCCACCATGACGCCGTTAAGCAATAGGCAAGACTCATTCCTCTCGATGATTTGACAACTATCTCTCGGTCTAACTAGATTCCCTTGGCTTAAATAGATTCGCTCAGTTTAACCATCTGGTTAGTGGATCCAAATATTATCATTTGACTTTACATAGTCAGTCATGATAATTCTCGTTGAGAATAGTTATTTAATGGTATTATGTTCTCATCATAGATGTGAGACATACCATTTCATACATAATAATGTGATCTCCCAATTTGCATATTGATTACATGATATATGCATATTGAAGACACATTTTCCTTGTCATTTAGGAATATCCTTACAAAGTGGCTACTCAGCCTTTTAACTGTATTTATTTTATGCACCAGACTCGTATTCCATCATGAATCGAGCTAAGTTTAGGATTTCCATGACACGGCTGCTAAGTGTGAAATGTATTCTCGAATGACTTTTAAGTTCTTAAAGTCAAATATCTAATTTACATACTATATTCACATAGTACAATTAGATATCTTTCGTATTACAGTCCAAGCTCACGAGCACATATCATACACCTTAAATCTCAATGCAATCACTTCCAAGTGACCAATTTTCATTGTACTCGTGCATCTACCCAGTTTACCAACTGTGTAGCCTATGTCTAATTTTGTACAATTTTAAAAAGTACAACAGACTTGCAATCCTTCTTGAGAGATCCTTGTTCATCTACGCTTGGATAAATATAAATCCATTCTAGCTATGACAACTTTAGCTTCGTTGATCTCTTCAAAATTCACATCACCAACATGTGACATGTATCATCTAAAACTTTTAAAGTCACGAAGATTGTAATCTTCAAATCAAAACTTTTCAATCTCATCAAGATTTTCAGAGATGATCCTCTTGTCATTACTTCTCATAATGATCAGACCACTCACATGCAATAAACTATGACTTGCATATCAAGTATAAATAACACATGCACACTTGTCAATTCTCTGATTTTGAATCAGTTTGACATCTCATATTGACATATTTCACATTTATGAAATAACTTTACTAGTTATTACTTAAGGCTTCACTTGTTATTGATATTACCAGCTTTTAGCGTCCCAAAAACCAGCAATTTCAGTTTGCATCGTTACCGAGTTTAAGCGTCCTTAAACTGGAAATCCTTATTCACATAGCAACCAATTTTGAGCGTCCTCAAAATGGCAACCATGTCATTTATTTGAAGCCATTGCTTATCATAGCAATATCAAATTTAATATGCCATTATTTTGTGTCAATGTTGTTTCACTCAACATGATCACCGAAAATACAGATTTTCTACTCTTGCTTTATCTAGAGCAACCCTCAGGTTCACGTAAATAGATATTTCTCCAAATATCTATTTAGAAAGACCGTCTCAATGTTCATTGACGTACTTTTAAATTTCACAATACGATAATTTTAGTATCATCTTAATGAACCTTATTCTCAAAACTCGAGAATATTTCATAAATTATATAAGGTCATCACTTTTTCCTGTAATATTTTATTATCAGTCTGACCTTATACTTCCTTCAGACCCACATATATTTTCCCAATTTGAAAATTCATTTGGGTCCTAATGCTTCTATCTCGTAAGAAGATCTATATATTTTTTAAACAAGATTCTGTCAAACAGAACCACTCTCTCTATTTCTTAACATCCTTTCCCCCCAAAGGACATATAGAGAACATGCACAATCCATTTTCTAGTACACGTGCTAGAAATCTTGATTTATTGACTTTCAGTAATAGTTAAATTTTCTCTTGATATATTCACTTATCAAGGAAGTATACGAGAAGCGCATTGCTTCTATTAAATTTACGAGTTCACCTTCAAGCAAATTATCAAGACATTCAGGACTAGAAATTATCCAAGTCTTTTGCTCTCTGCAGGTTCATCCTCACATTCATCCAATAACTCGTAAGTTCATTTAGATGATTTTTAATTACAGATCTACTAGGATCTACTAGCTTATCGCATAAGCATTCCTAAACTCTGTAATAGTATTCTTACGAATCTCAAAAATTAGACTCATATATCGGATATTATTAGACTCAACCATTGTCTATGTATCCATCCAAAATATCTCAATTGATTTTAGATCTCATGCTACCAACAGTGGTATTGGTATCAAGTTTAGAGATACCCCCACATTTCAATTATTTTCAAGAATGTTTCATTAGATTCCACTATTCATAGAAAATTCAATAATTTTCTATTCTAGATACCCCCATAATTTTAATATTTTACAGAATGTCAGAAAACATTCCAAAACTAATAGGAAATTTAATTATTTCCTTCTATGGTATCATGTTTAAGGAACAATTAGCCCTTCGTAACTAATATCCTCAAATTCAGTGATAGTCTGAGCTGATCACAATCGTTTTGCATCTCTCTCAGAGCGCAACCCAAGCCTGCATCTACTCCATTTATTTAATGCGAGTAAGGTGCAACGACCTCATGAATATTCACGTTGCAAACAGAATTTGCCCGGTGATTATTCATCATCAAATTTATTCACTACCATCTTAATTATCTGTATTAAGTTGGATTTACCCTTGAGTTTATAGAGCACACATCTCTCTATTTAGCTTCAATATTGACTCGACTACGAGTACGAATGACAAATGTTTTACTATCAAACCAGACAGTAAACACGTATCGTGTCACTACCTCTCATCTGAGCAGGTTTTACGTCATTCATTAAAACCTATAAGATTTTAATATCATGTTTAAAGAACTTCATGTGGTTCTTATCATTAAAAATTCAATTACCGAATTTCTCTAAAATATTTACATGGTTCACACGAACCTACATTTCTGGCTCACCTACTGGTACAACCAGAAAAGGCCAAAGGAAGAACATAAATCTTCAATAAACCCAGATTCAGTGATCCTTGATCAACTGATGCGTTAGGGTTAACAACTTTTCGGATTATCTCCGAAGTTCACCATAAATACTGATATCAATATTCGCCGTATGAAGTATCACATGGATCACTATAATAGGGTCGTGTATCACTGCCGCAGCAGACCGACACCAACACGTGAAATTACTATTTAACTGGAGGAAAAAACCCAACCAGAAAAATATAATTTATGTGCCGACCCATAACCTGTACTCCAGGCCCATTAGGTTTTTAATGTGGAGAATCCTGAGCAATTGTAAATCTGGTTCACTTCAGCTGCACAACTCGTCACATTGTTTAACAACAAACATATTACTACATTATATCCAGTGCAGCACAAGTGAAAATACTAGAATAAATTTTTCCAGTCAAACTAATGTTAACTAACGAGACACGTTACATAATAAAGCAACTTATGCCTCCTTTAATAGCTTTCCAAAGCCTCCATATAGACTAAAAGCATTTTGTTAACAAATAAATCTATTAAAATAAGATGTTTAGAACTACATAGTTTGTATCACGTTTATTATCACCAACCTATGCTTGTAATCTATTTTCTCCAATTAAATAGATGCGCGATAAGGCCTCTATTTATCCAGTATTACAAGTTTGTGATATAACTCCATTATTAAAGATTAAACAATAATAATTGATGCCTTATCATCACTCAACAATGATTAAAAATTAATCACCAAATAATCAAGTTCCATCATGAAGGGTCACATTTATGTAGCCATATCGTTTAATTGTATAGTAATATCATGTTATGAACTTGCAAACACGCATGTAAACAATAGCATATACGATTCTTGTATCAGTATACTAATAATTCCGAAATCAATTCAGAATTAAGAAACTCTAGCTCATATATATTATCAATCACCATGTTAATTAAACAAAAACATAATAAGCTATCCATTAATAGCGAAAACATGGACAAATTATAAATTTGGGTTTAATCTACCAATTTATAATGATCAACCTGAGAGAGATGTCACCAAATATGTCCACTTGAATATAAGTTGATCATAAATCAATAACCATTAAAGTATCAATAGCCTTATAAGGAACCAATTATCCAACAACTTTGTGCTTATTTTTGCCTCGTACCTGTTATGCTTAAACAAAGCACCACTTAAAATCAAATTTATATTAATTTCAAGCACATGAAAACAAGTGATCAAAGAAATTAACACACTAAATTTAATTTAATTAATGAGGCAAATAATGGCCACTCCTATACCGATAAATAAATCCAATTTAAACAATCAAATTGACTTCTGCTTCTACTCACAAGAAAGTATGAAAATTGAAGAAAACTGCTTTAAGATTGTTATCAATCTTGTACGATAAAGACATTATTATATATATATATATATATTAAAGATATAACTAATTCACAAGAACATTGCTAATTCTTAAATCACATAAGCATATAAGAATTAACTATTAAATTAAGAGAAGAGTTTGAGAAAATAAACAGAGATTGGATTTAATCTCGAGTCCAGAAAACTGTCTTCTTAAAGCAGTTTCGCCCCGCACCATCCATGTTTAGCGACCTGCTTCCCAGGATAAAACGAGATACTAGTATAATCGATAGATCGAATATACTCTCAACGAACTTGAACTGAGCCCGAGAACTATCACCGGAATATTGGAAAAATTTAAGACTAAAGAGACCGAGAATGAAAGAGATGACTCTTATTTCCTCGACTTAATAAAACTGGTGCCCTAAGACTCTATTTATAAAGAGAGGCTTGAAAGGACTTATTTTTCTTTTCGATGTGGTACATGGTATTTATAAGAAAAACTAAGGAATAGGTTTGTGCTACTCTCGATGTGGTACAAAACCACTTTTCATATTAAAAGGTAAAACTTTGGAACATCGGTTCTCATTCACCTTTTACTCGTTTTGAGCGTGTAAATATGCGTTGGAATCCCCTCGAAGAGGAGAATACGTTCCAATAAATATACACCACTAACACATAATGTGTCTCACTCATATAGAGTCTCAAAATGATTCACAACTTAGTCTAAAATACTAAGTTTGTCCAACATCCGCAGTATACGAGAGTCGACAATTTGAGAAGACGACATGTGACATGTATCACATTGTCCAAGACTATAGAGAACATCTATGATAAAGCTTGTCAAGATTCAGAAAGAAGAAGATGACTATACACACTGGCGATATGTCGATGACCATAGAGGCATTTCGATGAGGACTAACAAGGGATTCAACCCTTAAAAGTACTCCAGAAAGGCAATGGAGGACATATGAGCCAAAATTACGGTACAAATTAGACATGAAGAAGAAATATAGGAAGATTCTGACGATTACTATTATCCTGGGAAGAAATCGATGACACACAAGTCAAGAGACTATAAACCCTACTTTAGGGGAAAATGGAAAGAGCAGAACGTCAGTTATATACAAAGGCGCACATAATGTGACATCATCCAGAGATAGATGTATCTGTTAGCGTGTGTGCCGCAGAGACAACACTATTATGTTTATGTTATGAGACATTTGGATTATTGATTATGATTCTATGGATTATTCTTTAGTAATTTATTATATCTTTATTTTCTGCGATAAAATGTTAGATTAATAAATGTCCTTGGAATATGATATGTAAATCTATATCTCTAAGTACATGACTTAGAAATGAGATTATCATAATAGTATTAATATTCCTAAAGGTCCCTAGTCAAGTATTATTGTTAAGGGACGATAATAAATACATTGAGACTAGTATTTTTGTTGACTGATGATCACATCTCATTGATCATAGGTATTGTAATATCCCATATTTTCAAATATTATTAGTATTATAATTTGGAGTTGTTTATATGATTTCATGTGAATCTTAGTGAATTATATGATAAGTGGAATTGATGCTTTGAATGGTTATATATGATATTCTTTGAGCCTGTTAATCTTTATATGTCCAGAATAAAATATAGGTAATTGTGATATTTTTCTGGTAATTTTTGGAGTGTTATATGATTTTATAATGATTTATGAATTATTAATTATTTTCTGAATAATTACAAAATTATTTTATAAAGCCGAGAATCGTTCAACTTCAATCGTTTTTACATTTTTGTAACCCGAAACTCTTCCAAAAACTCCTTTCTAACCTAATCTGGTAATTCCGGACATTTTCCGTATTTTGACTTTTTCGATCCGGATTACGATTTGACCCGTGTGCGGCCCGACGCAAGATTTTCGGTAGTATTCTCGAGAGACGGGATATTTTTACATTATTTTCGTATATGGTGTTTTATAAGAAGCTTGGTTTTGATAATTATCCAAATCGGGTATTAATTGTATCATTTTATAGTTTCTTAGCGGCTAAGTAATCTATTTTCGAATCGTTTTGCAGTTACTTAGCGGCTAAGCAACAAATTTATCGATCCAATATGATCCAATGCGTACCAATATTCTATAAGTATAAATAGCTTTTTATTTATTATTAATTATTATTAAAAATCAAATTTTTATTTTATTTTTTTTCAGAAAAATCATAAAATCCTCTAATTTGTTCTTGGTTGTTCTTGAGCTGTGAGAATCAAACTAGAATTTGGAGGTGATTCCGATCTCTATTTTTGAAGTATGAATAATCAAATTGAAGCTTGTGATGAACTCTACCAATTCATATCATCATATTTCATCAATTGGTAATGAATCAAATTTTCATATTTTAGGGTTCTTTTGTTCGAATTGGGTTTCTGATTTCTGGATTGTTTTGGACGTTTTTGATGATTTTAATAGCTTTTCCATGATTAGAGCAGTCGATTCATGTAAATATTATACTCATTTTATTGCTGGAATGATCAAGTCGGGTCTTGTATTTTTGTTTTTTTTCATTTCGATTCTCTAGATTATCTATGCTCTAATTGTTAGTTTTGATCATGTATATGGATCGTGTGTATTCAGAGCGTCGTTTTGGTATAAGAAGCACAAAGTTTCGTTTGATTTTTGTTAAAATCGCCATTGCCGGAAAAGTCGAACTCAAGTTCGAGTTCTTGATCGGAATAAGGGAATCAGACATGTTTTGACTGGATTGTGATCACGAACGAGTAGTTGGGACGTTGTTATTGTTGTTTAGAATGTTTAGCAGATCAAACGGCGTGATTCTGACCAAGAACGGAGCTCGCCGGGATCGGAGAACCCCGCCGGAAACTGGTGATGTTCCCAGAATCCGGTCGGTGTTCAACCCCACCCGGATTCGTTTTTGGACGACCCGTTTCTTTTATTTCAGGGACCCGGTTTCGATCCATTTGCCCCAAATCAATTTTCTAAAAACATGTTTCTGGATTTTCTTTTTACAAATAATTCAAAAATCCTATTTTTAATTTCTAAAAATTCATTTTTATTTTGAAAATCATTATTTTAATTCTGAAAATTTATTTTTAATTCAAAAATAAATCCAAATTATTTAATTAATAAATTTTAGTTGATAATTAATTATTTAATTAGTCAATTAATTTAAATGTTAATTGATTAATTAATTTAATTAGTTATTAATTAATTTTAATTGATTATTTAATTAGATTTAATTATTTATTATTGATTTAAAAATTCCGAAAAATAGTTTCGAGCTTTAAAATATTATTTTAAATTATTTTCCAGGCTCGATAATTATTATAAAATTATTTTCGGGTGTTCGAGCCCTATTATTTAGTTATAAAATGTTTCGAAGACCCGTTTTAATTCCGAAAAATGTTCAAAAATTCATAATAAATCAACCGTTCGTCCGTTTAATACGAAACGAACGCCTCTAGACTCGTAAAAATATTCCGCTTTCAATAAAAATACTTTCGAGACCAAAACTCTTTTGTTTCGAAAGGACGCTTATTTTAAAATTCATTTTGAGTCAATTTTGATCGATAAATCATATTTCTGACCCGATTTCAGTTTTAAACGTACCGAGTCGAACCTTTTAACGAACCGAGGTATGTGTGATATGAATTATGTGATACATGAGTTATGTGTTTAAGTGCTATGTGATTTACGTGCGTACATGAGTCAAGAGTCTTGTGTTTAACTGTTTTAATTATGTGCGGGCTATCGTATGGGTAGACGATGGGGTTTTGACGCGCAGTTCGTCGAGTTATTATCATTTAGATGTTTAAAGCTATATCTTTTAATTATAGATGCGGATCATTCGAGTTGATCAGGACAGGGTGTTGGATAAAGAATGAGATAGAATGGCATTGGATATCTGGCTTGTAGCAATCGCAGGAGCAGCATATGTGTGAAGTGTTGAAAAGAAAGATGGAGACTTTTTGAGACAGAATGTCAGAATAGATGCGTCATTGCGAGTGTGACTAACTGCTAAATCCTAAAGGCAAGTATCCCTATCATCACTTATTGTTCAAGTGATAATTATTTTAAATCTTTTCATGCAAGTATTGTTTTCCCTATTCCGTTCGGAATAGATAAATATTTTACATATCGCTGAATTAAAGGATTCTGTTTATGCAAGTATTCTTCTGCTATTCTATGTTCAGAATAGCTAAGTGATTTTACTTATCAAAATACTGGATTTATAAATATTTTGGGTTTTGAGAAAAATGAGTTGGTTTTGCGAGTATTGCTGCCCAAGTAAATGAGGGAATAAAAGTTTTTTAAGGGTGTCGAGTATTATGACCTGTTGTGAATATGTTGTGTACTTGATGATTACCTAAACAAAACATCTAAGTAAATTTTACTTAGTGAAATAATGTAGCACTCGACGGATAAGAATTATAGTCCCGACGGATAACTCGTTTTAGTCCCGACGGATGAGTAACTTATTATCCATCGAGTGAGTAGCTTATGTAATAATAAGTTTGTAGCACAGTGTTGTATGCACCTTTGTATAGAATCTGTAGTAGTATATAAGTTATGTTGACTTTAACTAGATATGCAGAATAGGTTGATTAACTGTACATAAGCAATGTCTTGTAATTCTGTATAAGTGAAATGAAGTCAAGTGCCAAAATAGCTATCAACGGATGTTTAACAAAGCTTCGACGGATGATCAAATGACTTTCAACGGATGTTTAAAATAGCAGTCGACGGATGATCAAGTAAGTCATCGACGGATGATCTGAAAGTCGACGGATGATCATATCAAGATTCAAACATCAGTTGAACAGTGAAAGCTGACACACAGCCGTCAAGTTGGATACAAACACACTGTGGAAGCCCATTAACTGGGTAATAGAGGACGAAAAGCAGCAAAGATCAAGACTGTTAGATTTTATATTTATTCAGTTCTTTTGACTTTGTAATCTTGGTAATATATAAACCAAGAGAGTAGCAAATAGAAAAACAACTAAGAGAGCTAAGAAACAAACACAGAGAAATCTTTGTAAGCACTATCTTTAGCATTTCCTGTGTTCTTAGTAGTACTATTTTGTATAAGCAGCTGTGAGCATTTCTGCACACAGAGTCCTCTCGATATATTAAATATATCTCTGGTGGAATTATTTAAATCCACCAGAAAGTTTTTAAAGACTCTTGTTTTTAATTACTCTTGTTTTGATTCATTAAAGTTTATATTCCGCATTGTGCTAATCAAAACAAATATACCTATAATCGAGTTGAACATTTTTATTTCAAGAAAAAGTTCAAGAATTCCATTCAACCCCCCTTCTGTAATTCTTGCTATATTGTTAAGGGACTAACAATTGGTATCAGAGCAGGCTCTTAATCTACAAAGAGTTTAAAGATCAAAACAATACAGCAAGATGAACAAGAAAGATGTTGGAGTCAAGATTCCTTTTCTTGATAAAGATAATTACCATCATTGGAAGGTAAAGATGCATCTTCATATGTTTTCTCAAGATGAGGCCTATGTGGACTGCATAGAAAGAGGCCCTCATGTTCCAATGAGAGCTGCAACAGGAAATGAACCATCTATTCCAAAGCCAAGGCATGAATGGTCTGAACCTGATCTTGAACAAGTCAGGAAAGATAAAAAGGCCATGAACATTCTGTTCAATGGTGTTGATGCAGATATGTTTGATAACATCATCAACTGCAAGACTGCCAAGGAAGTTTGGGACACAATACAGATAATCTGTGATGGTACTGAGCAAGTAAGAGAAAATAAAATGCAGCTCCTGATTCAGCAATATGAGCATTTTCACAATGAAGAAAGTGAGTCACTCACTGACATTTTTAGTAGATTCCAAAAGCTACTAAATGTTCTTAAATTGCATGGAAGAGTCTATCAGACTAAAGACTCCAATCTGAAATTTCTCAGATCTCTTCCAAAGGAATGGAAACCAATGACAGTCTCATTGAGAAACTCTCAAGATTATAAGGAGTTTACTTTGGAGAGACTGTATGGCATTCTGAAGACCTATGAGCTTGAAATAGAGCAGGATGAAAGAATGGAGAGATGAAAGAAGAAAGGAGGATCCATTGCACTAGTGGCTGAACTGGAAAAGGAGAAGGAAGTGAAGATGGAAGCTGTGGAATCAACTTCAAAGGCCTGTGAAAGCAAGGGTAAAGGGCTAGCTGCAGAAAGTGAAGATTCTTTGAGTCAAGATGACATGGAGGACATTGATGAGCACCTAGCATTCCTTTCAAGAAGATTTACCAAGCTCAAGTTCAAGAAGAACTTTGGAGCTGCCAAGCCAAATAGAAACATGGTGGATAAGTCAAAATTCAAGTGTTTCAAATGTGGCTTGGCAGGGCATTTTGCAAATGAGTGTAGAAAGTCAGATTCCAGTAAGAAGGGATTTGAGTCTGTGGATTATAAGCAAAAATACTTTGATCTACTCAAACAAAAGGAAAGGGCTTTTATTACACAAGAGAATGACTGGGCAGCTGATGGTTTGGATGAAGATGAGGATGTCAGGTATGTCAATCTAGCCCTTATGGCCAAATCTGATGAAACAGAGACAAGTTCCTCAAGCAATCAGGTAATTACTACAAACCTTGCACATTTATCTAAAGCTGAGTGTAATGATGCAATAAATGACATGTCTACAGAATTGTATCATTTGCGTGTTACACTTAAGTCCCTCACTAAAGAAAATGCTAAAATCAAAGAAAACAACTTATTTTTGAGTGAGAGGAATAATGTGCTTGAGTCTCAGTTTGTTGAGTTTGAGAAACTAAAAATTGAGTGTAGAATTGCTAAGGAGGAATTAACTGAGTCCTTGAAAAAGGAAGAAATTTTAAAGAAGCAGCTTGATCGTGAACAGGAGGTGATTAAAGCATGGAAAACATCCAGAGATGTTCATGCTCAAATCACCAAGGTTCAAGGAATTGAGTCCTTTTGTGATGAAGCCTGGAAAAAGAATAAGGAGAAACTAGAACCTATTTTGGTAGATGGATTGCTGACAGATGTCTCGACGGATGATGAGGACTATCCGTCGGATAACAAAATGTGTTATCCGTCGAATGATAAAAATCCTAATCCGTCGGCTGTGAGCAAACCCATTAGCAAAGCCAAATTAACCAAGCTAAATGAAAAGTATGGGTCTATTTCCAAGAACTTTGTTTCAGGGGAGTCAAGTCAAGCCAAGAAAGGGAAGAAGGCTAATGTTGGTCACATGACTGTCAAACAGTTGAGTGACAGACTTGAGAAGATAGAGGTAAAAACAGAGACTAAAAGGAAAAACAATAGGAATGGTAAAGTAGGGATTAACAAACATAATAACTACACACCTGACAAATATGCTCCTAGAAAAATCTGTGTCAAATGTGGTAGTGTAAATCATTTGTCTGATAATTACAAATCTGCCATGCCTACTCCCATGTCTGTTCAGCCTCAATTTTCTAACATGAATGCCATGCCTCCTATGCATGTTAATGCTATGCCTACACAGAACATGAATGCACAGTTTGCTAACATGCCATTTGCACCTAATCCATATTATGCTGCATACAATATGCCTCAAATGCCATTTAGCATGCCTTACTGGAATAACATGTTTGCACCAAGCATGCCATTTCATGTTAGCCATAACATGCATAATAATTCTGTTACATCTAGTGGTTTCAAAGGCCCAACCCAAAAGACTAAGGAAAAATCTGAAATTCCTAAGTCAAATGAGTTAAGACCTAAGAAACAGAAGAAGAAAGCTAACAAGGCAGGACCCAAGGAAACTTGGGTACCAAAATCAACTTGATTTGATTTTGATGTGTGCAGGGAAACAGAAGGAATATTTGGTACTTGGATAGTGGTTGTTCAAGACACATGACTGGTGATTCTACCCTGCTCACGGAGTTTGAAGAGTGAGCTGGCCCAAGTATCACTTTTGGAGATGACAGCAAAGGTTATACTGTGGGATATGGCTTGATTTCAAAGGACAATGTCATCATTGAAGAGGTTGCCTTAGTGGATGGTGTCAAACACAATCTGTTGAGTATCAGCCAGCTTTGTGATAAAGGCAACTCAGTAACCTTCAACAAAGAAACCTGTGTTGTGATTAATAATCAAAACAACAAAGTGGTTCTCACTGGTGTGAGAAGAGGAAATGTGTATCTAGCTGACTTCAACTCAACTAAAGCAGAATCTGTAACTTTTCTTCTCAGTAAAGCAAGTCAAGATGAAAGTTGGCTATGGCACAAGAAGCTATCCCATTTGAACTTCAAGACCATGAATGAGCTGGTAAAGAAAGAGCTGGTTAGAGGCATTCCTCTGGTGGAGTTTACAAAGGATGGACTGTGTGATGCCTGCCAAAAAAGGGAAGCAAATTAAAGCATCTTTCAGGAAGAAACTTGTTTCAGCAATTGAAGAACCTCTGCAACTGCTTCACATGGATTTGTTTGGACCAGTCAATGTATTGTCAATCTCAAAGAAAAGATTTTGCCTAGTAATTGTAGATGATTTCTCAAAGTTCTCTTGGACCTATTTCCTAAAGTCCAAAGATGAAGCTAGTGAAATCATCATCAATCACATAGGCAAGTTAACAATCATCCTGATTTCAAAGTTAGAAGAATCAGGAGTGACAATGGAACTGAGTTCAAGAACTATGTCATGAGAGCATTCTGTGAGGAAAATGGGATCTTGCATGAGTTTTCAGCAGCAAGGACTCCACAACAGAATGGAGTAGTGGAAAGAAAGAATAGATCTCTTATTGAAGCTGCAAGGACAATGCTTGAAGAATCAAAATTACCAACATATTTCTGGGCTGAAGCTGTCAACACTGCATGCTACACTCAGAACATCTCTCTGATTAATCAAGCAAAATACAAGACACCTTATCAATTGTTCAAAAACAAGAAGCCAACTCTGAACTTTCTTCATGTCTTTGGCTGTAAATGCTATATTCTGAGAAATCAAACTGATCAAAATGGGAAGTTTGATGCTAAAGCAGATGAAGGAATTTTTGTTGGATATGCTGTTGGTAAAGCATATAGAGTCTACGATCTAAGAACCAACATTGTTGTTGAATCTATACATGTTGTGTTTGATTATAAAAAGATTGAAGGACTAAAAGATGGAGATTACCATGAGAGCCTCAAATTCGACAATGTTGAGATGGTCAGTGATGAAAGTGATGATGAGAGTGATCAAGAAAAAGTGTCTAAGGATAATACAGACAAATCTACTACAAATGAAGCACAAAACTCAACATCCGTCGAGTTACATAATGCTTCATCCGTCAGAAGGCAATCTGTATTATCCATCGGAAGACAACCTGCCTCATCCATCGATACTCAAAATTCACCATCCGTCGGGTTATCAAAAGGAGCAGGAAGTCTAGGCAGATCACCCATAGAAAGCACCCCAATCTCAAATCAAAGATCCACAAACTCAGGGGGAGTTTCTAGCAATCAAAACTCAATCACACATCAACACAACATTGAGGTCTCTTCATCTAGGGCTAATCTACCTCAACCAAGAAAATGGACAAAAGATCACCCCTTTGAACTGATTATTGGTGATGTTTCTTCCAGAGTTCAAACCAGGAGAGCAACTCAAGAAGAATGTCTATACAGCAGCTTCCTGTCTAAGAAAGAACCAAAGAAGGTAGAAGAAGCCTTATTAGATCCTGATTGGATTTTAGCTATGCAAGAGGAGCTAAACCAATTTGAAAGAAATAAAGTATGGAAGCTGGTACCCAAGCCTAAAGGAAAGAATCCAATAGACACCAAATGGGTATTCAGAAACAAGATGGATGAAAATGGCATAGTAGTAAGGAACAAAGCAAGTATGAAATGAGTATGATGGGAGAACTAACTTACTTTCTTGGTTTACAAGTTAAGCAAGTTAGTGATGGAATATTCATTAGTCAAACTAAATATATTTTTGATCTTTTAAAGAAGTTTGATCTAATGGATTGCACATCTGCAAAAACTCCCATGGCCACTGCAACTAAGCTTGAACTAAACACTACTGAAAAGTCTGTGGACATTTCAAGTTATAGAGGCATGGTTGGCTCACTTCTATACTTAACAGCCAGTAGGCCAGATATAATGTTTGCTACATGTTTGTGTGCTAGATTTCAGGCTGATCCTAGAGAGTCTCATTTGATAGCTATTAAAAGAATTTTCAGATATCTCAAAGGAACACCAAACCTTGGCATTTGGTATCCTAGAGATTCTGGTTTTGATCTAACTGGTTATTCAGATGCAGATTATGTAGGTTGCAGAATTGATAGAAAAAGCACAACAGGAACCTGTCAATTTTTAGGAGACAAGCTTGTGTCCTGGTTCAGTAAAAAGAAAAATTCAGTTTCTACTTCCACAGCTGAAGCTGAATATATTACTGCTGGCAGTTGCTGTGCACAGATTTTATGGATGAAAAATCAATTGCTAGACTATGGTTTGCAAATTAAAAGGATTCCTATTTTCTGTGACAACATAAGTGCAATTGCCATCACTGAAAATCCAGTGCAACATTCAAGGACAAAGCATATAGACATCAAGTACCATTTCATAAGGGAACATGTAATGAATGGTACTGTAGAGTTACATTTTGTTCCAAGTGAGAAGCAACTTGCAGATATTTTTACCAAGCCACTGGATGAATCCACCTTTTCTAGGTTGGTAAGTGAGTTAGGTATGCTTAATTACTCTTGAATTTATATGTATTATTCTTGCAATTTGTAAAGAAGCCAGAAATTTAGTTGATTTTTAGTCTTAGATGAAATTTTGGCTAAGTCAAAATTTGTATCTCGACGGATGACCAATATCCATCAGGTTGAGTCATCCGTCGATATACAAATTGTAAATAAAAATCAATTACTTTTCTGGAATATTTTAAAGCTCGACGGATAACATTTTATCCTCATCCGTCGAAGTATCTAAATCTGAACCGTTAATTCCCTGAACATTATCCATCGAGTATACTTACAGTTTATAAGCATTACACGACGGATAATGGGTGGAATTTTTAAAGCTTATTCTAAAACGGTCGTTTTAGGCAATTTTTATTGGGTAATTTACTTCTCTTTATTATTTTCATCCGTTGAGTCTGAGCAAAGTATAAAAGCCTATTTCATTGTAATCATTTTCTTTTATCATTCTCAAATTCAACTGTGTTATTTCATTCTCTCTCAAGCAAAAATCCTCTTTTTCTTCAAGCTTTTCTTCTCTAACAATGGCACCCGTAGTAAAGATCATGTCACAGACTGGGTTCATCTATGAGAAGAACAACTTCACTGCCTTGGTCAATAAGGGGATTCAGCAATCTGAAGACTATCATAAGATAATGGACTTCGTGAAGAACTGCAAGTTAAGTTTTGCTATGCTGGAATCACCCAAAATCTATTGTGAAGTTGTTGAGGAAATGTGGACAATAGCAATCTACAACTCTACTGACAAAACCATCACTCTGACCATCAAAGGTAATGATTTCTGTATCAATAGTGATGTAATAAAAGCATGTTTCAAGATTCCTGATGATAATGTAACTGCACCACACACTGACACTGATATTGTCAATATGCTTAATTCCATTCATTATGCACTTCCTACGGCAAAACTAAGTGAAATTAGAAGACTAGGTCTTAGGAAGGAATGGAGTTACTTGTGTGATGTAGTAACTAAAGTCTTTTCTGGAAAAATCAGTAATTTTGATTCTGTGAACATTTCCATGCTTAACATGCTATACATGCTAGTTACAGACAAATATTATAATTTCAGTGACCTTGTTGTGTATGAGTTAGGTTTTAAATTAGGTGACTTAGCCAAAAGAGGAAAGAATATTTACTATGCTAGATTTTTTATGCTTTTGGCTAACCATCTTTGTCAAGAGATTGAACTTGAGAACCCAAAAAACAAATTAGCTTGTTGGGTTCAAGAGAGAAGAATCATTGCAGACTTGAACAGAGCCAACCATCACAAGGATGTGCCAATGTTCTATTTTCCTGTAATGCTGACACCTCAGGTAAGTAAGGTAAGTTTATCCATACCCTCAACTATTCCAATCTCTTCTATTTCTTTGACTTCAGGCATAGCTATGGCAACTGTGAAAATGACCAAACAGTTGCCTTCCAAAGCTGCCAAAACAACTGCAATTCCCAAATCCAAATCAAAGAAAACCCCCTCTGGTATCTCTCAAAAGGTACCAGTTGAAAAATCTACCAAAGCCAAAGATGGGAGTGTGAAGGAGGGTAAGATAGGTGAGGGAAGGGGTGAACATCAAAGAAACCCCAAGGATAAGGTTTGAGAGATGAGTGAATCCCAGCCTAGCCACACTGCAGTTTCCCAACAAACTGCAGTGCTTAAAAAGGATAGAAGCTCACTTCTAGCTGCATCCTCCCAAAAGGATGTGGCTATTAAACAAAGCTCTCATCCAAGAGCACATGCCAAGAGGGTTAGGGACACAAGTTCACACCAAACTTACACTAGAAAGAAGAAATCCAAAACAACTGGGGATGCACAGGGCACACAATTAGTGCAAACTGGTGCTAAAGACACAGTCCCTGCACCTTCTCAAATTCAGATTGATGTGGCTCCAATAAATGTGGAGTCACAGCCAAAATCCCTCATTATAGAAGCCACTGAAACACAATACTCACCAACCAACTCACTGGAAGTGGATATGATAAACACTTCAATTCCTGATTCCCCTTCTTTAACTCTGTTGGGGAAGCCAAAATCCAGTGCAAGTGAGCAACATCTTTTAGATGATTTGTTGGCTCACTTGCCAATTCTTTCTGATTCTATTGTGACATCTGTTCCTCAAATAACTTCAATCAACACAGAGTCAACAATAGTTTCTCTTCCCACCTCATTCATTTCCACTCTCTCGATGGATATTGCTCATCCGTCGAGTAGTGATTATATCCCGACGGATAAGCTTAACAGCAGTTATCCGTCAGATAGCTTTACCACTCACCCGACGGATATCACTTATCCGTCGAGTGTCTCTGCACAACTTCAAACTTCAATAATTTCAAGTGCAGAAGATTTGGTGGTAATACAATCACTCTTAGGACTGAGAGAGGAGAGTGCATTGAGTGAGAGGCTGGGTTGCTCCCAGGCAAAAGGAGAGGAAAAGAGTGAATCTCAGCAAACCATTCATTCAGGATTGGCAAAAGTGAGTGAGAGGAGTCCCACCTTAGTAGGTGAAGGTGAGGGTGTGAGGGTGGGGAGCCAGGGTGAGACCCTGATGCAACAAAAGAGAGAACATGAGAGAAAAGCAGGTACTGGAGAAATAAGGATGGAACCAGCCATTGCTAGTGAGTCAATGATTGTGGATGATGCTGAAAAGGAAAGACAATTGCAGCAACATTACAAAGCTGTAATTGATAACATTTCCTTGGATGCTGACACTTTTACTCACCCTGTTTCAGCCTATCAACTGTTGGCTGCTCAGGGCAATGTGGAGGCAGAGCAGACTTTGCACTTAGTGCACACCACAGAAGCTCTTCAAAGAGATAAAGCTGCTGTAAACAGGATGCCTCCTCAAGCTGGAGAGCCATCTGAAGAATTTGGAGTAAATTCTGATGATGATGACTCTAGTTCTTTGAATGGTAGCATGAACTTAGGGGGAGCTGAAGGCCCAAGTTCTGCTTTAAGTTTATCTGAATGGGCATGGGCAAAGGAATTTACACCAGGACAATTTGAGGTGTCTTTGGTAAAACAAGTAACAGCTATTCAGCAAGCCCTTCAGGAAGCTTCAGATGCTGGTACCAAGGCTGTTCTTAAAGCTCATCTAGACTCTTTGCATTTAATGAAGATCCAACACTCAAGACAGAATATCAGTGTGGATGAATTGAAAAAGGAGATAGTTGACTTAAAGACATACAACTCTGAGAAGCTGGATTCAATAATGTCATATGGTACCATGCATGATCTATTACTAAGGTTGAGAAGGGAATCAGATTCTGACAAGAAGATAACCAAGCTGGAGACCAGAGTTCAAGTTATTGAGAATTCAGTGGCTCTACTTCTTCAAAATCAACAGACTCAGACAAATCTTCTCATGCAACTGGCTAAAGCACAAGGCCTAACTCCTCCACTTGATGATAACAAAAAGGGGGAGAGAGAATCAAGTAAGGGGGAGAAAGGACCAACTGAGGGGGAGAACATTTTAGTTCAAATCAGCAAAGTGATTGTACCTTCAATTACTATCTCCAAGCCACCAGTTGCAGATGGTATAGATCTTATAAATGCAGCAGCAGCAAATTTGAAAGATGCTGATAAAGAAGAGTTGACTCTGATCAACTGGAAAAAGATTGATGAGGAAATACAGAAAAAGTTTCAATTAGTCAAGGAACCAGATCAGTCAGCCATCCATCACTCTCATGTCAAGCCAATCAATGTGAATGAGATGAGCATGAACTATCTAGAGAAAGGACAATCTTCCTGCATCAAGACTAAAAAGGCTGAGATAATTCTTAAACCAAGGGCAAACTATCCAAAGTCATCTTTGAAGAACCCTATGGATACTGTGTATAAGACACCCAAGCCTGATGAAAAGAAGCTTCTGTCAAGATCTATTCTCCTCTACAAAGATCCAGCTGATTCAGCCTCAAGAAAGAGAATTGCAAAGATATTCAGAAATGGGAAGGAAATTTGTGTGGTAGCTGGACATCCATAATTTGCTCATGCAAAGGAAGAAGAAAAAGTCAGATTGAAGCAGGAAAAGAGGCAAGCTGCTCTAGATGCAAAGAAGTCTAAACAAAAGAAAGAACAGTTTGCTATCTTGACCAAGCTACAGGCTGTGAACTCTTCTCAACAAATTCCCTCTCAACCAACTCAAGCTACTGAATCAAAGAAGAAGATTGAAGAACAGAAGAAATCTCCAAGAAAGAAAGAACTGGCTAAAAGAACAAAAAGAAAGTTGGATATTGTTAACAAGGAATTGGAAGATCAATTTCCAATGGAATCCACTAAAGCTGAAACTCAAGCATCAAAGCCCTCTGTGGTATTTGAAGACATAAGGGTGGTGGACCCCTACAGGAACATACATGGAGAGCCTATTGTGCCAAAGGATGAGCCAATAGAGTGGGATAAATTACCAATTCTTGACTTCAACTTGCCAATTCTCACCAAGCCAAGAAGGACAAAATCAAGGGCAGTCAAGAAAGTGAAGTTGTCACCTCTCAAATCCAAGGCAGTAGTCAAAGCTCAACTCAAGATCAACAAGGGAGACTACTTGTACTTGTGTGACATCAAAGAATTCTCAGACCTAAACCTTTATCTGGAGGAGCTGGATGAGGTAAGGGCAATTGATGCATACAGAAACCTACCTGAAAGGTTGGTATTCAAGTACAAAGGAGGAAGAGAGATTCAGTGGCCTCTTCACAGGATACTTCAAGAAAGCCAAGCTGTGTTGAACAAAGTCTATTCATCCTTCAAGAAAAACTTTAGGTTTAATGTAACTGCAAGAAGATTAGTATTGAAGAAGATTGAAGAGCTAAGGAGTGTTAGAGACAAAGATGCACTACCCAAAACTCTTAACATCCCATACACAGGGAGAAGAGTGCATCTAAGGCCCTACTGGCTGATGGAATTCATGGATGACAAGGGTGTGAGAAGATTCTTCAGATTAGAAGACCAATTGAGTATCTCTAGCAATGAGACTCTCTTGGAAATGCAAGAAATGTTAGATCTCTCAGAATCTGATGAATTAGAATTCCACAGACAGCTCCGGAATCAAATTGAAGAAAACAACAGAAAGCTTGGAAGAAGATCCAGACCTTCAAGAAACTAGAAAAATCTGCTCAGGCTAGAGGAGCATCTTGAACTGACTATGAGCCAAACCTTGTATATCCTGTTTAAATTGAAGCACTCTCAGTTTTATCTACTTATCTTTAAAGATATATGTTTAGGATGTTTTGTTATCATCAAGTATCTCTTAATTTATGGCTACAATTCCAGTAGACATAAATTGGGGGAGATTGTTGTGAATATGTTGTGTACTTGATGATTACCTAAACAAAACATCTAAGTAATTACTTAGTGAAATAATGTAGCACTCGACGGATAAGAATTATAGTCCCGACGGATAACTCGTTTTAGTCCCGACGGATGAGTAACTTATTATCCATCGAGTGAGTAGCTTATGTAATAATAAGTTTGTAGCACAGTGTTGTATGCACCTTTGTATAGAATCTGTAGTAGTATATAAGTCATGTTGACTTTAACTAGATATGCAGAATAGGTTGATTAACTTTACATAAGCAATGTCTTGTAATTCTGTATAAGTGAAATGAAGTCAAGTGCCAAAATAGCTATCAACGGATGCTTAACAAAGCTTCGACGGATGATCAAATGACTTTCAATGAATGTTTAAAATAGCAGTCGACGGATGATCAAGTAAGTCATCGACGGATGATCTGAAAGTCGACGGATGATCATATCAAGATTCAAACATCAGTTGAACAGTGAAAGCTGACACACAGCCGTCGAGTTGGATACAAACACACTGTGGAAGCCCATTAACTGGGTAATAGAGGACGAAAAGCAGCAAAGATCAAGACTGTTAGATTTTATATTTATTCAGTTCTTTTGACTTTGTAATCTTGGTAATATATAAACCAAGAGAGTAGCAAATAGAAAAACAACTAAGAGAGCTAAAAAACAAACACAGAGAAATCTTTGTAAGCACTATCTATAGCATTTCCTGTGTTCTTAGTAGTTCTATTTTGTATAAGCAGCTGTGAGCATTTCTGCACACAGAATCCTCTCGATATATTAAATATATCTTTGGTGGAATTGTTTAAATCCACCAGAAAGTTTTTAAAGACTCTTGTTTTTAATTACTCTTGTTTTGATTCATTAAAGTTTATATTCCGTATTGTGCTAATCAAAACAAATATATCTATAATCAAGTTGAACATTTTTATTTCAAGAAAAAGTTCAAGAATTCCATTCAACCCCCCTTCTGTAATTCTTGCTATATTGTTAAGGGACTAACATGACCCCTCTCAATAAAATATTTTAAGATTGGATGGTTGCGTAAGAGGCCGCGGTGGCGGTCCAACCAAGAGTTAGGTATTATACAGGATATAATACTAATAGGCCGATATGTGCCTTGGGTGCCCCATTTGTTTAGTTTGATATGCTTAGGCATACCGGTGTTGCTCCGCGGCTGATCATCGGCGGCAACACACTGTCATCCGAGGATTCCAATCTAAATTATTATATTGCTTTTGATAATTTTATAAAGAAATGAGTTATCAACTATTTCTGTTTTGGATTAAAGGCAAAATGCAGTTTTGATTCAGTTTCTGATTTTGTGGATACTTAGTTTGTTGTTAAATATCAAAGGTAGTATTAGTACAGATGTTTGGTGTTGACTTCTGTATGGGATGTTGTGAGCATCAAAGTTCGTAGTGATATCTAATTTGATATGACAACAAGATAAGTATTAATATCAAGAGCTCAGTTTTGAATAAAGTTTATGATTTATTCCATAATCATTGCTTCTTGTTATTGTGGTTTACGATATTTCCATAAACACTGTTTTACGAGTTTTATTCTCGTCAAGAATCAAAGTATTGCTGAAGCATTTCGCTTGAAAATATAAAAAGGGTTTTGAATACAATTACGGAATCAATTCTGGGATTCCTCAACTAAAATTTTATGATTCAGCAATTATGATTTTAAATGTTCTGCTCTAATACAGATGTCGGTTTTATATCAAAACGACCCTATATTCGATATAATGATCTTGCTGAGCATTTCTTTCGCTCATACTTGCCTGTTTTCAAATTTAACCTCCAGTGAGGATTAGCTTGCGTTATTTAGCTGCGTAATTCGAGGAAGCAAGAAGAAGTTTTTGAAAGGTGGTTGGTCCAGGGTTTGCGAACTAGTGTAAGTTCTATTGTATAAACTTGTTTATATTATATTATATTATAGTTGTGTATTTTATTTGGGCCTAGTATACTTCATTTCGAAGTTATACTAGTGGGTTTAGTTTTGAGTTGGAATTTATTGAAAAGAGTTTTAAATAAAAGTGAAAATTTATTGATGGAATTTGGAATTCTTGTTTCTAGAACTGTAACTTTAAAAGATCTTGGATTATTTTGGGGTCATAAATGATAATTATCTTCCGCTGGCATTTATTTATTGATTTAACAGGTTAATTTGGATTGAGGTTTTATAGTGACGACCAAATCCTCTGAACCCGGATTTGGGGGCGTTACAGGTATGGTGACATTAAAGTCAAAACACAGGCACGTGTATTAGATACATTGTTAGATATGAATACAACACAGGGGGGGGTGAATGTGTTTTGGCTTAAATGATTGATTTTCGATCGACTTAGGCTTTTGCAGTTGGTTTTATTAATGATTTAGTAGAATGGATGTTAAACATAAATAGCTGTGCAAATATATAAAACAAATATCTTTAAACTCACTTAATTTTATATTAAAAATCAAGCAGTGTTTTGCTACAAAATCTCTAAGTTCTTGTTTTAGAACTTAGCTTCTTTCTTGAGAAAGAACACACAACTTTTCTAATCTAATTGTTCTTCTTAACTTAACTAGAGGACCAGTGTTAACTTTATAACTCAGTTAACTGTTGGTTTACACAGTGGATAATAAACATGCTATTAGCTTTTCTAAACTGTCACTTCTCATTTCTATTTATAAAAAAGCAAATCTTCCATTTTTGGCTTAGCATATCTTTAACATCCCGTGATTACTTTAATCTTCTCTGTCAGTTAATATTTGTCGTTGATCTTGCACATCTCTCAAGCTGCTTTTTGTAGACTTGTCAATCCAGCTGTGTGAATTGTTTGTTGATTTGCAACCTTGGATATTGAACTGTTCTGCAATTCTGTACTTAGAGAAATTTCTTCACTTCGAGATCTCCAGTTAAGCTGTAGAGAACTCGACATCTCGATAGGCATGTTGGATTGTCGATATCTCTGAAACTTCATTGTTGCCTAGACTTATCGACTACTCTGAGTTCTCCAGTGAATTTTGGTTTATCGATAACTCAGAGTTCTCTAATGGACTTTGGCTTATCGATAACTCAAAGTTCTCTAATGAATGTATACTTGTCGATATATCTGAGTTCTTGATAGACCATTCCTGAGTTCTCTACACCCGGTGGATGTTGTTTATCCGTCGAGTAGTGATGGTTTATACGTCGAGTAGACATTCCTCATCCGTCGGGTAGATGTTACTCATCTGTCGGTACTCTCTGGAGTTTAAATGACTTCTCGATAAGTCATTCTGGAGTTCTCGAATGATTTCTCTATAACACTAATTCTGTGACTTGTAGAGATCTTGACTTAGAATGTTTTACACCAAACAGATATATTCAACTTTAAGCTTCTTCATAATTCTTCTGAGGCATGATCTTCTTGATCTTCTTCCAGATAGAATTCTTAGGCTTGACACTGTTTAGAGAAAAATGCTCCAGTCTGCTCCATTTACATTTACAGACATTAAGTGTTACAAGTATGAATTACAGATTAAGGTTACAATACAACTAATCTTAGGGTTGTCAGTATGACTTAGTCTTGTTATGATACAGGCATGTCTTGCACAACAATCTCCCCCAATTTGTGAGAAGATTGCTTATCACAAATTCATGCCTGTTAACAAGACTAACCCCAAGTTAAAGAATGAAAATAAAATGATACAAAAGCTGATACAACACTTGTACATTGGACAGTTTACAATAACTAAGTAAAGACTGAGTTGTCTGATTCTTTCTCAATTATGTTCTTAATTTGCACAAGTATTTCTAATTCTTCTAGGATGGGGGTGTCAGCTAGAGCCTCTATCAGTTTCAGCAAATCTGGCTTAGGATATCTAGCTAACATCCCTATCCTGTAACTTGACAAAGAACCAGCTTTTATATTCAAAAATCTTCAATGCTTTGATATTCTGCTTTTGCCTGTTGTTGATGATATTATTACCTCCAGTAATCTTTGACATTCTTCTGAGGCATAATTCTTTGACATCATCTGTTATATATTACAATCTCCCTCAACTTGTTCATTATGAAATTATACACAAGTTCTGATTGATGATGTCAAAACTTTAACTAAATGCAGAAACCAAAACCAGTCTTCCCATCAGGTCTTCTTTTGTTGAGTTGCATTTAGATTTATTCAACATCCATTATCTGTTTTGGTATTTAGATATATTCTCCCCCTTTTTGACATTATCTCCAGGAAGTAAAATCCAGCTAAGTGCACATTTTTTAAGTTGTTGTTATTGTCCATTTGGAACACTATCTGCAGCTTCAAGCTTTATTAAGATTCATGGTGATAAGTTTTAAACAATAGAATTTTCACTTATATTTGTAGAAAAATATGTTAGTGATAATAGTCCTAAGCTCTCTGTTCTTTTGAATAAGTGGTCTCACCAAATCTCACTGCACTAGACTCGTGACTTTTGAGAGTCAGAGTTCCCTCACAAGGATAACTAAATCCATACATTCATCTACCTCTCCTTTTTCCAGGAAGGATCCTGCCTCTCTTATTCTTTGTTTTTCATTCAATCTTTTCTCTTATTCTCACATGAAAGGCTCAAATGTTGTTTGACCTACATAAATAAGAGGTGGCTGAGAGGAGGTAATATGTGATCATATGATTAGAGGAAAACCATATAGGGCTAATCATACTCATTTCACCAGAAGAATGAGTGCATAAGCATCTATGACCGGGGTCACAGTTTGACTCACAGATTGCTCTGTGGTTGTGACAGTTTGTTGTTCACCACATGTAGTAGGAACCTCCATTGGAATTGGAGAGGATTTGACTGGGTCACTGTCATGTACACCAGCCTCAAACCTTTGTGCACCTTGCAGAGCACTGTCACATAAATGTGATGAACTTGCTTCTCCCATAACAGGGTCATTGGAAATTGTACTCCTAGCTTTAACTGTGAAGGCAATTTCAGCTAAGGTTGTGAGGGGAGTTGTTCCTTCTAGAGGAACCTCCAATTGAATTGGAGTGGATTTAGATAGCTCCCCCTCAGGAGTACTACCCTCAAATATATTCATTTGTGAAGATGATTGTGCACATGAAGGTGCAAAAGTGACCATGGGGTCTTCAGTAAAAACTGATGAAACCCCCATATTTGTGATGGTGTCATCAAGATCTACCCCAGCTACTAGTCTCTCACCATCTAGATGTTGATTCTGGGTGGTGATCACAGTTTCATAAACCATGTCACTTGAGGGTTGGTGCACTTGGGAATCAGATTCAAGTGCTCTATATGAAGAAGAAATTTGGGAGATTAGAGAAGTTTGCTCAGTTGTGAGTGTTGGAAGCTCCCCCAGAATGGATGAGGGAGCTTCAAGTGATGTGCCCTCACTGTGTGTGCCATCCTTATTTCTTCTACCATACACTCTAGGTGCAGGTTGTGCTGACTCAGTACATGATGCATTGGGGTGAATGCTCTTTTCAATAGATACACCCTGTTGAGAGGATGCATCTAGTAACTGTTTACTCCCCATTTGTTCAACTGTGCCCTTTTGGGAGGACACAGAGGTGTTTTGAGTGGTCAGCTCAGATACTTTACTCTTCTTTGGTCTCTTGACCAAAGGTGACTCTAGTTCAGTAAGTATTGTTTCACTCTTATTTACAACAGCAAGGGTTCGTTCCTTTCTCTTCTTTTTACTCACTTCAGTCTTTTGAGAGACTAAAGTGGTTGGTTTGCTAACATCTAGTGGTTTACAAGAAGGGGTTGCAGCCTTGGAAGGTCCCTGTTGGTGTGCCTGTGTTTGTGCTTCCACAGGCTCAAGAACCATAGCTGAACTAGCAAATTTAGGAGCCCTCATGTCTGGCATAGGGTAAGGATAAGTCCTGAATCTCTCCAATATAAATGAAGTGATTCTGAGACTTACACTCACCTTATTCTTAGAAGTAAGTGAGCCAAATATAATTTTGGACACTTGCTTGCAATTGCCAATTCTACTACTATCAATACCAGCTAACAAATGTATGTCATTGACTTTATGAGCTAAAGTAGACATAATCAACCTTGGCAAAAAGATTTCTTTACCTCTATTCTTCAAAGGTATAGTAAGCCTAGTAGCCAGCTCCTCCAGAATTAGACCTCCAATATTCAGATGTCTATTGTGAGCTATTGAGAACACCAGCTTCTGCACCACACTTGAGATGTTGTCAAAGCCAGTTTTTCTGCAAGTGAAAGCCCTCACTACAGAGTCAAACACAAAGGACCATTCCTTCCTAAGGTTTGTTCTGTTCAGGCTTGCCAAGTTGATCGAGCCACTGTAGTTGATGAAGTCCATGAATTCACTCAGCTCATCTGCAGTTGGCATCTCTCCATAATTCTCAGTCGGCAATCCCAGGGCTGTATTCACATCAGCAGCTGAAAACTCAATTTCCTAGCCTCCAATTGTGCATGTGACCACCATAGAAGTGACATTCTCTAGAACAACTGTCCTAGTTATAGCTGATGTCCAAAATTCATGAAGAACGTCCAAATACAGCACAGGACTTGCAGTTAAAGCACCTGCAATGTAGGATTCAGAAAGAAACTTCACAAACCCCTTGAAACTATCAGGGGCTTGGTTAGCATCAAAGAAAGCAATAAAGTTAGTTCCCTTCTCTGGAATGATAGCTCTAACAATGTTTTGTGCCATTGTTGTTTAGAAGAAAAAGTTTTGAGAAAGGAGCAAAAATGAGAGAGAAATCGCCTTTTGTCTGAAAGCTAGGTCACTTGAGATATCGAGAAGGTGTAAGTACAGTGTGTGTATCGAGAAGTCTGGGTATTTATAGAAAAAGTAAAATACTTATCGAGAAGTCAAAGATGACTTATCGAGAACTCTGATAAATACCCAGTTTGTCCGAAAATGGACTAAAGTAATTCTAATTTATTTGAATTGAATCAAATTGAAATCAGAATAAATTTTTCAAAAGTATTTGTCTAAAATAATTCATCGAATTAAATTATTTTAGTTCTAAGTTATTGATAAGTCTCAAAATATTCTTATCGAGAACTCTGTGAGTTAACACTATTAGAGAACTCTACATGGTCTTATCGATAAGTCATAATAGAGCTTATCGAGAAGTCTGTAAATAGACTTATCGAGGACTCACTCGAGAACTCTAAAATGACTTGTCGATAAGTCATTTTGACTTATCGTGAACTCAGTTCTCTATACTTTTGAGTGCTGTTTTTCTGCCTTGTGTTAATTTTACACATTAAAGATGTAAATTAACAACTAAACAGTTTACTTAGAATTTAAAATATTCTAAGTTAATTTTTTTTTTGAGTTTTTAAAGAAAAATAAATATACAGAGATTCTGAAATATTTATAATTCATATTTCAGTTAATTTCCAATTAAATCAAACTAGGTTGATTTATTAGAGATTAATCTGCTGCAAAACATTAGCTGGGTTCTTGCCTTAAGATGAAGAATTGAACATTCCAATTTCACTCACAAGTCTAGTGAAGGTTGCTTCATCCAAAGGTTTAGTAAAAATGTCATTTAATTATTTTTCTGTTGGAACAAAAATGAGCTCAATGGTACCATTTGCAGCATGTTACCTGATAAAATGGTACCTAACATCAATGTGCTTTGTTCTAGAATGATTAACTGGATTAGCTACTATAGATATGGCACTAGCATTGTCACACATAATAGGAATTTTGTGTAACACTAGACCATGGTCCATTAGTTGATTTCTAATCCAAAGCACTTGAGCACAACAACTTCCAGCAGCTATATATTCAGCCTCAGCTGTGGAAGTTGACACAGATTGCTGTTTCTTACTATACCAGGACACAAGTCTTTGACCAAGAAATTGACAGCTTCCACTAGTACTTTTCCTATCAACCCTGCATCCAGCAAAATCTGCATCTGTGTATCCAACAGCTTCAAAACCAGTTCCCTTATGATACCATAGTCCCAAGTTTGGAGTTCCCTTTAAGTATCTGAAAATCCTTCTGACAGCCATCAAATGTGATTCCTTTGGATTGGCTTGAAATCTGGCACATAGACAAGTAGCAAACATGATATCTGGTCTGCTAGCAGTCAAATACAGCAATGATCCAATCAATCTTATGTAGCTTGAAATATCCACACTCTTGCCTTTCATGTCTTCATCCAACTTGGTTGCAGTAGACATTGGTGTAGATGCAGGTGAGCTATCCACCATACCAAATTTCTTCAATAAGTCATTCACATATTTGGTTTAGGCTGATGAAAATACTATCACTTATTTGACTAACTTGAAGGCCAAGGAAGTAACTCAATTCTCCCATTATGCTCATTTCATACTCACTCTGCATTAGCCTAGAGAATCTTTGACAAAGCTTTTCATTTGTAGATCCAAAGATGATATCATCCACATAGATTTGAACTAGGATCATATCTTCATCATGCTTCTTGTAGAAGAGAGTCTTATCAATAGTACCTCTGGTAAAACCATGTTTGAGTAGAAATTCTGACAGTGTATCATACCAGGCTCTAGGTGCCTGTTTCAGTCCATATAGAGCCTTGAGTAATTTGTAAACAACGTTAGGGAATTCTGGATCTTCAAAGCCAGGTGGCTGTTGCACATAGACTTCTTCTTCTAGTTCACCATTAAGAAAAGCACTCTTGACATCCATTTGATACATCTTAAAATTTGAGTGTGCAGCAAATGCCAGAAAAATTCTTATTACTTCTAGTCTTGTAACAGGAGCAAAAGTCTCATCATAGTCAATTCCCTCTTCTTGTAAGTAGCCTTTAGCAACCATCATTGCTTTGTTTCTAGTAACAATTCCATTTTCATCCATTTTGTTCCTGTACACCCACTTAGTTCCAATTATGCTTCTGTTATTTGGTGCAGGGACTAATTTCCAAACTTTATTTCTCTCAAACTGATCCAGTTCCTCCTGCATGGCACATATCCAGTCAGGATCCAATAGGGCTTCTTCAATTTTCTTGGGCTCTACTTGAGACAGAAAACATGCATGTAGGCATTCAGTAGCAGTTACACTTCTAGTTCTCACACCAGCTGAGGGATAACCAATAATAGCTTCTACTGTATGACTCATATCCCACTTTCTGGTGTGTGTCTGTTGACTAGTGCCTTCATCATTTTCTTCAGTATTACCATGACTGTCATTTCCATTCTCTCCTTCTCCCTCTGACTTTGTGCCATCAAATTCAGGTGTCTGAAGAGAGCTTTCATTTCCATGATTTTGTTCAGAGATCTCTTCATTTGTTACTTGTTGTGTAACAACTTCATCTTCCTCATCAGAATCACTATCAATGGTTAGATTTCCAAATGCAAGGGCTTCAGCATCATTTACATCAAGGCATTCCAAGCCTGGACACTTGTCATCATCAAAAGTCACATCTGTTCTTTCCATAATTTTCTTTTGATCAATCACATAAACTTTATAGGCTGTTCTTTCCAATGAATATCCCAGAAAAATTGCTTCAAAAACTTTAGAGTCAAATTTTCCCACATATTCAGAGTTGTCTTTTAGAATATAACACTTGCTTCCAAACACATGTAGATGCTTCACTGTAGGCTTCCTATTAGACATGATTGAGTAGGGTGATTTTCCATGAGCTTTGTTGATGAGATATCTGTTTTGAGTGTAGCATGCAGTATTAACAGCCTCTTCCCAAAAACTAGTTGGCAACTGAGCATCTTGTAGCAAAGTTCTAGCAGCTTCAACCAATGTTCTATTTTTCCTCTCAACTACTCCATTCTGTTGAAGTGTTCTAGCTTCTGAAAATTCTTGAACAATGCCTTTGCTTTTGCAGAATTCACTTAATGTTGAGTTTCTGAATTATGTTCCATTATCACTTCTCAATCTTTTCACACTAACTTTTCCTTCAGCTTGCTTATCAGTTTTCTTGATGTGCTCAATTATGATGTTTGGAGTTCCATCTTTAGAGTACATGAATTCAACCCAAGTGTATCTTGAAAAATCATCAACCATGACAAGGGCATATTTGTTCCTTGAAATAGACAAGACATTTACTGGCCCAAACAAGTCCATGTGAATAAGTTGTAGCGGTGCACTTATAGAATTCACAGATTTTGACTTGTGACTTGATCTTTTCATTTTTCCTTTCTGACAAGCTTCACAAACTTCCAGTTGAGCAAATTCCAGATTGGGCATGTCTCTCACAAGTTCCTTCTTGACTAGGGTGTTGATTGCTTTGAAATTCAAGTGAGATAGTTTTTTATGCCACAATTTGCTTTGCTCTTCTGATGCCTTGGTGTAGAAACAACACATTTCATCCTTATTTGTTGAGTCTAAGTCTGCCACAACAAGCTTCCCTTTCTTACTCCCTTAAGAGCAATTTCACCAGTCTTTTTGCTAATAAAAGCACAATCTTCTTGGTTGAAAACAACTTGAAAACCTCTGTCTGCAAATTGCCTAACACTTAGTAGATTTACTTCTAATCCAGCAACTAGTGCTACATCTTCAATGACAACATTTCCAGAAACAATCTTGCCATATCCCATTGTGAATCCTTTGTTGCTGTCTCCAAAGGTTACCAAAGGGCCAGCCATCTCCCCAAATTATGATAGCAGGGCCTTATCACCTGTCATATGCCTGGAGCATCCACTATCAATGATCCATATGACCTTCTTTCCTTTGCCCTGCACACAATGAGGATTAAGTGTGTTTAGCTACCCAAGCTGTGTTGGGTACTTTCTTTTTGTTAACTGATTTTGCAGAAGTAGAATGAGAATTTTGAGATAAAATGGAATTCATAGACTGTTGAGCATTTTCCCTTTCAGATACAGAATCAATTTTTGATTCTATGAGATCAGTTCTCAATTTGTGGCAACTCTTCATCACTTTCATGTTGCAGGGAATGCAGTCAAACTTGTCACAGAATGAATAGGGATCATTAGCATTAGCTTCATTGTACTTGCAGACTCCTTCGGGTGAATTGCTAACAACCTTTTTACAAAGATGAGTTAGGTGATTCATTGATTCACATTTCTCACACCTCTTTCTAGGAGCATCTGCAACATAAGCAAAATTATTGCTTTTGTTTATCCCAATCTTTCCATTTCTATTCTTCCTTTTCTTTTTGACCTTTTCAGCTTTAATCTCCTTCACAAGCTCCTTAGTTTCTTAATTGACTTTTGGTGTTTCAACACGGATGGAAGACTGAGTTGTCTCATTATTTTTCTTTTGCTTGTCCTCATCAGCTATCTCTTGTTTGATGATCAACTCTTCTTCACTGAAGTTCACCTCACATGCCTTGAACAAAGGTGATTCAACTTTCTTCAACATTATTGGAACATTCTCAGCTTCAGTTGATTTTCCTTTGTCACTGACAGACTTCTTTTTGCTGTTCAAACCCTTATAGTCAAGACCAATGGCAATGTTTGTACAAGGCTTGTTCTTTTCATGATATTGTCCAATCAACTCAGAAGCATTTTTGAAGGATTTCAGCTTCACTTCATTCTTCTCCAGCCTTTCTCTCAACACTGCTTCAATTTCAATTACACATTTTAATTTATTCTTTAAGTATCCAATTTCTTGTTTAGCAGCATCAAGCTCAACCAGCAACAATTCAACCTTTTGTTTTTCACTCTCAAGTTTTTTATTGATCTTTTTCAATCTGCTAACTTCCTCATTTACAGCAACCATGCTTGTATAAATGTGGAACATTTCTGTGCTCATCTTTTCAACAGTTTTCTTATATTGACTCACATTTAAATCAATTATGGTGAGAGTTGGTACCTGTGATATAGATGATGAAGAGTCTCCTTGCTCCAAGGCCGTGAGTGCATAGTTTCCAACTTCTTTATCCTCATCATTATCTGAATCATCCCAGCACTTGCTGTTAGGGCGAAAACACGCGCTAATATTCACGCAAGTATATGCGTTCGCAAGTAATATAGAATACTTTCTAGTTCGTTCTCACAGAGACTCAGACTAAATTATTGTCTAATTAAACTCACTCACCAATGTATGATTACTTCTCAATGTTAAGACACTAACACTTAAAATTGTTAACTAAATATTAACTACAATTAACTACTTAATTAATCACTTAACTAACACTTCAAATTATCAATAATAAAACACTCATGAGATCACAACTTCATTACTACTTCCTTCAATAGTCATTGTTATTACCTTTAGTATGTGACAGTGATGATATTAATCGAATAACACAAAATTGATAAAAGCCAACTTTCATTGTACTAATACCATTCTACCAAACATCCACAATCAAGATAGAAGTTGAATAGTCATCAATTATGTTGAGTTCCTATATGTCTACAGAAATTGACAACACAATGATTTAAGCACAAGTTATTCCTTTTGATTACATAGGGCAAATAAAACTGTTAGAGTTACCCACTATTCATGCACAACGTACATGAACCTATGCTAGCATAGCAAGTTCTAAATCTCAAGATCCACCGTCGCTTCACAAGAGATTAACACCCTATCTTATATGTTCGCGACGCACATAAGACGAATACGCACAACCAATACTAGATATCATACAATCATCACACACTAAAGTATTAAACAATTACTAAAGAATTCCATAATAAATCCGTTGCAACCCCATGATCACGATTAGCCCATAATAGCACTTATCGTCATCATGGGTTCATATGAAATCATGATAAACAAACACAAGAAAATATAACTAAACTAATTATATTAAATCAGAGTACGTCACAAGAGTAAATAAGTTCAAAGTAAGAAAACTAGCATCCAACGTTACAACGAAACAAGAATCACAAGAAAATATGCTTCCTCTTCGTTGCGGTGTGCTAAATCGGTCTTCTTCTTTATCTCCTTCGCTCCTTGTGTAATACTACTATATTCTCTCTTAAAAACGTCTCAAATCTACTTATATAATATCCAAACAGAATTAGAAGTCCTAAAATAAACTGCCTCTTTTCCCGACCCTGCGCGGCCGCTCAGCATAGCTGAGCGGGCGCTCAGCTTCCTGCGCGGCCGCTCAGCATTGCTGAGCGGGCGCTCAGACCTCTACTGGAAAAAATCCTGAGTTGCTCCGTTTCTTCGTCGTAATCTGTCCATTTCTTTCTTCTCGCAATGGTGAACACATGCCAAGGCTTATTCTTGATGATTCCTCCCCCGAAATGCAACTAATACCCTGAAATGCATAAACACTAGAAAAACGCATCAAATACATAAAATACTTGATTTCAAGACACCAATTTAAGCCATTTTAAGACACTCTAAGTGGTATAAAATGCCACTTATCACACCCCCAAACTTAAATCGATGCTTGTCCTCAAGCGTCACAGACTCAAAAACAAATAAAAACATGCATGAATGCAAATCTATATGAAAATGCAGTGATCCCCCTTACTACAAATAAACCAACCAAATTGCAACATCTCAACAAATGCAGTTAGAAAACTAAAGATCAATAAACTCATGCAAACGGACATACAGCCAGAAACGTGGTGTGTGCAAATGCTTAACAGATATGCTTCGGAACTGGACCAATTATTGTGACTCGACTATCCTCAAGGCAATCCCATGATTATACAAAGAATAAAAATTCTAGGCACAAAGTGATATACAACACTACAAGAATTCTGGAGCTTATTACGGAATCATGCTTTTTATTCACAACACAAATGCTTATTTGACCGTGCAATGAGTGAGGTCCACAAAAGACTTATACAATGGTATCCATGTAACGAGCGTTAGGTTAGCGGATCCCAGACTCTAAAAGCCTTAGGTCACTAGGCACAAAGTCCCCTAAGAACTTAATAACTCGAATACCACAGAGCCCACTCTTGATCAATTATGAATAACCACCAATTTTTTTTTTATAAAAATTCTGAGCAAGTGCGTTTCGCTCCATCTTGCTCAACCCTAGACTACTCGCACAACATGCGAGCCGGCTACTAGCCATTTGACGCCTAGCCACAACTAGCAACAAATTCCATTTTTTTTACTCCAAATTTTTTCTTTTTCATGCCTTTATCACTAAGAGCCTATTATCGAATTCTAAGCATAATAAATAGATTGACCTCGAAAACAATCAAATCATAACAACAATCTAACCCTTACGTATTCTCTAAGACTTAGTGGAATTACAAGTACTTCTAGCATGCATATCAACCTACACGACTTAATATCACTTTAATGCTATCACTACACTCGCATCAATATCACAATTCAGTCGATAAATCATTGCAAAAGGGATCATGGTAAATGCATGAGCTACATGACATACATAAAAAAAACTATATGGCATAAATTATGCGACTATATGAACTAAACTATCATGAATATGCAGCTATATGACACACACAATATTCCTCAACTACCACCCCCAAACTTAAAATCTTCACTGTCCTCAGTGAAGGTAGTAGAAAGGAACCCAGGGTATACCTACTCAGAATCATCATCATCATCACCCTCAGTGGGTGGAGTATCAGGCGGCGGGTAAGCAGAGTCCTCACCAAAAACTGGCCACTGGATATCAGCTTCAAGGCCCCGAAAGGCAGTCCCTAACGCAAGGGTGAGCTCCTGAGCAAACCTGCTCTGCGTCTCATACATGGCATTCATCCGCCGTGTAAGCCTCCTATACTGGGCATCAGCCAACCCAGCACCCTCCTGAGCTCTCGAAGAACCAGCCTCATCACGCTCAGGCCTACCCATAGTAGCACCTCGTGCTGGACGCCCTCCTGAAAGACGATAACCCAGCCCATGCTCCTCAGGCTCACCACCGGTCCACTCCTGCATCCCATTCAGAGTCCCAGAATCAATCGGAGCTGCCGGCAACTGCAACTGCTCATGAGCCGGCCAGTTCACTCCTACTGCTCGGCACAACTTCGTAACCGTGGATGCATAAGGGATGTTCATATGCTTCGCTCCCCTCAAAAACTTCAGAATTCCTTGGTAGATAAACTCACCAAGGTCTACATAGTACTCCTCATTAAGAATTCCCCACAACAACTGTGCTCTCTCAACTGTGACCTTGTGTGCATGCGAAGAAGGCAAAATATTAGCACAAATAAATGCATTCCATGCACGGGCATACCTATTCATAGCGATCGCCGGGAAGTGACGATACGCATTAGTGCCGGTCCTGAAGGTCCAAACTGTGCCCGATCTACAAAGAGTCGCACAAATTAAATCCAAGTCAAAATCCTCAGCAGTCTTTTCATTCCAGTTCTCCTCCTCGGGCTTCCTCTCTCGCTGTCCAATCACACGGCGAATCGCCGCAGGGTGATAATCAACCGTCAGCCCTCGGACCACAGAAAACCCATTCTTTTCGGCCTTCGCGTTCGCATAGAACTCGCGAACCACACTCATCGGCACTGCTTCGGGAGACTCACAGAAAGTTATCCACCCCTTCTCTGCAATCATGGGTAGCAACTCACCATCCCTCCCCGATGGTAAAAACCCTCTCTCCTTCAGAATCGGCTTCCCCAAAAGCCTAGTGTACTCCTCCTCCGCAGCTCTGTCAGTTAACCGAGGCCTTGCAGCAGTACCCCTCGATGAATCCGCAGTAGGAACTGTGCTGCTGCTGTCAATAGTGTGTGCTCTCTTGGGTGCCATTGATTCGTGAATAAAAGTGTGTAAGAACTGATTTTTGGTGCTTGGGAGAGAGTTTAAGTATAGGAAGTTTGTGGGAGATATGTAGGATAGGTGTATGTATATATAGGGTGTGGAATAGGTTAAATTAGATTAGGAGAGGGGTTGAGGGATAAAATCATGGGGTAATTGGAAAAGAATTCGTGGGTTTATGGGCTGTGATGGGTTTTTCTTATTTTTCTGAGTTTTTTTTTTGTTTTTTTTTCTGAACGTAAAAAAAAGTCTGGCAGTTGACCCCTGAGCGGTCGCTCAGCAAAGCTGAGCGGGCGCTCAGCTTGCTGCGCGGTCGCTCAGCAATGCTGAGCGGGCGCTCAGGGGGTTACTGGAAAAAAAAAATTCAGCCCCTATTTTTCTGATTTTTTTGTGTTTTTGGATAGGTTATTAACTTCTAAGGGTTCCTGTAACAACAATTCATGGGTTGCCTCCCACGCAGCGCTTCTTTTTCGTCATTAGCTTGACGTTGCGTACCCTTCTCAAGTAGTCAACAAAATGGCGCTAACCACTTCTCGGTTTGCCATGTCCCCATAGTAGTGCTTCAACCGCTGACCGTTAACCTTGAATGCTTGGTCCGGATCATTCTCAAAAATTTCCACCGCTCCATGTGGAAACACAGTTTTGACAATAAAAGGTCCAGACCACCTTGATTTCAACTTTCCAGGAAAAAGTCGGAGCCGAGAGTTGAATAGGAGAACTTGTTGCCCCGACACAAATAACTTAGGATGTAGCTTCCTATCGTGCCACCTCTTCACCTTTTCCTTATACATTTTGTTATTCTCGTACGCTTGAAGTCGAAATTCATCAAGTTCATTCAGCTGAAGCATTCTTTTCTTTCCAGCTGCATCTAAATCCAGGTTCAACTTTTTCCATGCCCAGTAGGCCTTATGCTCAAGCTCCGCAGGTAGATGATATCCCTTACCGTACACCAACTGAAACGGGGACATACCAAGTGGAGTTTTGTATGCTGTTCTGTAAGCCCAAACAGCTTCATCGAGTTTTAAAGACCAATCCTTCCTTGACGGACAAACAACCTTCTCTAGAATCCGCTTTATCTCTCTGTTAGACACTTCCTCTTGACCATTTGTTTGCGGATGATAGGCAGTAGCCACTCGATGATTCACATTATAACGCTGCATCATAGAAGTGAACTTACGGTTGCAGAAATGCAACCCTTCATCACTTATGATTACCCGAGGTGTTCCAAACCTTGTGAAAATTTGCTTATGAAGAAAATTTAGCACTGCCCTTGCATCATTTGTCGGTAAAGCTTTAACTTCTACCCATTTTGAGACATAATCGACTGCCAGCAAGATGTACTGATTATTGCAAGACGAGATAAAAGGCCCCATGAAATCGATTCCCCAAACATCAAAGACCTCGACTTCAAGCATCACATTTAATGGCATCTCATCCTTCCTTGTCAAATTTCCCACTCTTTGGCAACGATCACACCTTAAAACAAACTGATGAGCATCCTTGAACAAAGTGGGCCAAAAAAAACCTGCTTGCAGAATACGAGCTGCCATCTTCTCACCACCATAGTGTCCACCATAAACCATGGAGTGGCAGTCTCGTAATATCCCCTCCGTCTCACAGAACGGGATACATCTCCTGATGATCAGGTCAGCTCCCTGTCTAAACAAATATGGTTCATCCCACATATACCACTTCACCTCATGCAGAAACTTCTTCTTTTGAGCGGAGGTCAAATTAGGAGGCATTACATTGCTGATGAGATAGTTTACAATATCTGCAAACCATGGTTCTTCCTCCTGAACTGCAAACAACTGCTCATCCGGAAAAGATTCATTGATTAATGTCCTATCTTGTGAAGTAGAATCGGGATTCTCCAACCTAGAGAGATGGTCAGCTACTTGATTCTCAGTACCTTTTCTATCCTTGATCTCTAACTCAAATTCCTGAAGTAAAAGCACCCAACGAATGAGTCTCGGCTTCGAATCCTTCTTGGAAACCAGATAGCGAATAGCCGCATAATCAGTGAATACTGTTACTTTTGTACCAAGTAGATAAGACCGAAATTTCTCGAAACCAAAGACTATAGCCAATAGCTCCTTCTTAGTAGTGGTGTAGTTCAATTGGGCTCCATTTAAAGTCTTACTCGCATAGTAGACCACATGGAAGAGATTTTTCTTGCGCTGTCCCAGAACTGCACCTACCGCATAATCATTCGCATCACACATCATCTCAAACGGTTCTTTCCAATCTGGTGCTGTAATTACTGGTGCAGTGATCAAACTCTTCTTGAGAGTCTCGAATGCCGCCAAACATTCATCATCAAATTTGAAAGGCACATCTTTCTCAAGCAAATTGCACAACGGCTTAGATATCTTTGAAAAGTCCTTGATGAATCGCCGATAAAAACCCGCATGACCAAGAAAACTACGGATTCCTTTCACAGAATTAGGTGGGGGAAGATTTTCAATGACTCCCACCTTGGCCTTGTCCACCTCCAGACCCTTGTTAGAGACCTTATGCCCAAGAATAATGCCTTCACGCACCATAAAATGACATTTCTCCCAATTGAGCATCAAATTAGTTTCCACGCACCTTTTGAGTACGGCGCGCAGATTATTCAAACATTCATCATATGAATGTCCAAAGACGGAGAAGTCGTCCATGAACACTTCGACATTATTTCCAATCATGTCAGAGAATATAGCCATCATACATCTCTGAAAAGTGGTCGGAGCGCCACATAACCCAAACGAAACTCTGCGAAAAGCAAACGTGCCAAATGGACAAGTGAAGGTAGTCTTTTCCTGATCCTCTGGTGCAATACAAATCTGATTATACCCTGAATAACCATCCAGAAGACAAAATACTCATGACCCGCCAACCTGTCAAGCATCTGATCAATAAATGGAAGAGGGAAGTGATCCTTCCTTGTGGCTTTGTTCAATTTTTTATAATCCATGCATACTCTCCATCCTGTAACTGTTCGAGTGGGGATGAGCTCATTCTTTTCATTTGCTACCATAGTGATACCTCCTTTCTTAGGTACACATTGTACAGGGCTTACCCACGAGCTGTCAGAAATAGGATAAATGATGCCTGCATCCAGCCATTTCAGAATTTCTTTCTTCACCACCTCCTTCATGATAGGATTCAGTCTATGCTGTTGTTCCACAGTCGGCTTACTACCTTCCTCTAGCAGAATTTTATGCATACAATATGAAGGACTTATCCCCTTGATGTCTGCTATGGTCCATCCAATAGCCGATTTGAATTCTCTCAAAATCCTTAAGAGCTTGTCTTCCTCACTACCTGAAAGGTCAGATGAAATAATAACAGGTAACGTAGATGCATCACCTAAAAAAGCATACCTCAAGTGTTCAGGTAATGGCTTGAGCTCCAAGGTAGGTGCTTCCTCTATTGATGGTTTGAGCTTTCCTTCAGCATTCTTGAGGTCAGCAGAACCAAGAGATTCAAACGGCATGTCCAGCTTTCGCTTCCAGGGAGAAGCATTCAGATATTGTAATTGCTCGTTGCCATCTTCATCATCACTGTCAAAATCCCCTACCAAGGCCTTTTCCAATGCATCAGACATTAGCATGCGATCGAGTTCCGAAGTGACCGCAGAATCAATCACATCCACTTTCAAGCACAACTCATCTTCTGTAGGGAATTTCATTGCCTTGAATACGTTGAAGGTCACATCCTGATCTTGTACCCGCATAGTAAGTTCACCTTTTTGCACATCTATCAAGGTACGGCCAGTAGCCAAGAAAGGTCTTCCCAAGATTATGAGAATCTTCTTATCTTCCTCAAAATCCAGAATAACAAAATCTGCAGGAAAGAAGAGCTTATCCACCTTGACGAGCACATCCTCCACTATGCCCCTTGGGTAAGTAATGGAACGATCAGCCAATTGTAGCGACATGTATGTGGGTTTTGGATCAGGCAGATCCAACTTTTTAAAGATCGACAACGGCATCAGATTAATGTTTACTCCCAAATCACAAAGGCACTTATCAAAAGTCAAATTGCCAATGGTGCAAGGAATGGTGAAACTACCTGGATCTTTCAGTTTTGGTGGTAACTTTTGCTGCAGAACAGCACTGCATTCTTCCGTGAGAGCAACGGTCTCAAGGTCATCCAGTTTCACCTTCCTTGAAAGAATACTCTTCATAAACTTCGCATAACTAGGCATTTGCTCCAGAGCCTCAGCAAAAGGTATATTGATGTGAAGTTTCTTGAACACCTCCAGAAACTTCTCGAACTGTCTATCCAGCTTTTGTTGCTGCAATCTCTTAGGAAAATGTGGTGGAGGATAGAGCTGTTTCTCCCCTGTATTAGCCTCAGGCAGAGTGTGTTCAACAGTAGTCTTCCTTGGTTCCGCCGCTTTCTCCTTTTGCTTAGATTCTTCATCTCTAATTTCAGCTTCTCCTTCTTTTGCCTTTTCAGCATCAGCAACTTTTCCAGACCTTAAGGTAATAGCCTTGACTTGCTCTTTAGCTTCCTTCCTGCCTGGTACTTCCGTGTCACTGGGAAGAGTGTCAGGTTGACGATTGAGCACTGCATTGGCTAATTGACCGATTTGATTTTCCAAGGTCTTGATAGAAACCGCCTGACTCTTGCATAACAGCTTAAGTTCCTCAAAATCAGCACTAGTAGGTGCAGCTGTACTTCCCTGTTGAGGATATGATTGCCTGGTAGCATACTGTTGTGGTTGCTGGAATCCAGGTGGGTTAAACTGTTTACTCACTCCTTGCTGATATGGTGGCTGAATAGCATTCTGATTATTCCCCCAGCTGAAATTTGGATGATTTCTATTATTAGGATGATAGGCCGCTGGCACAGGCTGCTGTTGTCGCTGATAATTATTCACATACTGAACAGATTCGTTGACAAGAGAACACTGATACGTAGCATGAGAACCTGCACAAAGCTCACAAACCATAGCTATTTGATTAACTCCATATGTAGCCAGAGAATCAACCTTCATTGATAGCGCTTGGAGCTGGGCTGCAATAGCGGTGGCTGCATCAACTTCCAGAATACCTGCTACCTTACCTGACGTCATCCTCTGAGTTGGGTTTTGATGCTCATTTGCAGCCATAGTCTCTATAAGATTATACGCCTCAGTATAGCTTTTAGCCCATAGGGCGCCTCCAGCTGCTGCATCGAGCATGGGCCGAGATTGGGCCCCCAAACCATTATAGAAACCAGTGATCACCATCCAATCAGGCATTCCATGATGTGGACATTTTCTCAATATTTCCTTGTAGCGTTCCCAAGCCTCGCACATAGATTCAGTAGGTTGCTGCGCAAACTGAGTAAGAGCACTCCTCATAGCAGCAGTCTTTGCCATCGGATAAAACTTCACCAGAAACTTTTGTGCAAGATCTTGCCACGTAGTGACGGACCCAGCTGGTTCAGAATGTAACCAGTCTTTGGCCTTGTCCCTCAGTGAGAATGGAAAAAGCCTCAACTTGATAGCCTCATCAGTCACGCCATTATACTTAAGTGCTGCAGATCTCGACAAAATTCCTTATGTGCATGTTGGGGTCTTCAGTTGCCGCTCCTCCAAAAGAAACAGAATTCTGCACCATCTGAATAGTGCCCGGCTTGATTTCAAAGGTGTTAGCTTGAATAGCCGGATGAAGAATGCTTGACTGGATGTCATCAATTTTTGGCCGAGAAAAATCCATAAGAGCTAGGATCAGCTTGAACAATACGATCACCCATGTTTACTGGTTCTTTCCGCTCAGTTCCTGAATCCGAATCTTCAAAATCTAACTTTTCCGGAATATCAAGAACTTCGTCTATCTTCTCAGCTGTATCTAAAGTCCTCTTGCGAGTACGAGAACGAGTTTGCATAAACGCTTGCTAAAGTACCTGAAACACAACCGGAAATAATAAGTAACTACTACGTCCTAATCACTGAGTCCTAATGACCAATGATGGTAAGTACATAAACTAAACAAATACGCCGAGTCCCCGGCAGCGGCGCCAAAAACTTGTTAGGGCGAAAACACGCGCTAATATTCACGCAAGTATACGCGTTCGCAAGTAATATAGAATACTTTCTAGTTCGTTCCCACAGAGACTCAGACTAAATTATTGTCTAATTAAACTCACTCACCAATGTATGATTACTTTCTCAATGTTAAGACACTAACACTTAAAATTGTTAACTAAATATTAACTACAATTAACTACTTAATTAATCACTTAACTAACACTTCAAATTATCAATAATAAAACACTCATGAGATCACAACTTCATTACTACTTCCTTCAATAGTCATTGTTATTACCTTTAGTATGTGACAGTGATGATATTAATCGAATAACACAAAACTGATAAAAGCCAACTTTTGTTGTACTAATACCATTCTACCAAACATCCACAATCAAGATAGAAGTTGAATAGTCATCAATTATGTTGAGTTCCTATATGTATACAGAAATTGACAACACAACGATTTAAGCACAAGTTATTCCTTTTGATTACATAGGGCAAATAAAACTGTTAGAGTTACCCACTATTCATGCACAACGTACATGAACCTATGCTAGCATAGCAAGTTCTAAATCTCAAGATCCACCGTCGCTTCATAAGAGATTAACACCCTATCTTATATGTTCGCGACGCACATAAGACGAATACGCACAACCAATACTAGATATCATACAATCATCACACACTAAAGTATTAAACAATTACTAAAGAATTCCATAATAAATCCGTTGCAACCCCATGATCACGATTAGCCCATAATAGCACTTATCGTCATCATGGGTTCATATGAAATCATGATAAACAAACACAAGAAAATATAACTAAACTAATTATATTAAATCAGAGTACGTCACAAGAGTAAATAAGTTCAAAGTAAGAAAACTAGCATCCAACGTTACAACGAAACAAGAATCACAAGAAAATATGCTTCCTCTTCGTTGCGGTGTGCTAAATCGGTCTTCTTCTTTATCTCCTTCGCTCCTTGCGTAATACTACTATATTATCTCTTAAAAACGTCTCAAATATACTTATATAATAGTCCCATAAAACTCAGATTACATAGAAGTGGAAACCAAACAGAATTAGAAGTCCTAAAATAAACTGCCTCTTTTCCCGACCCTGCGCGGCCGCTCAGCATAGCTGAGCGGGCGCTCAGACCTCTACTGGAAAAAATCTTGAGTTGCTCCGTTTCTTCGCCGTAATCTGTCCATTTCTTTCCTCTCGCAATGGTGAACACATGCCAAGGCTTATTCTTGATGATTCCTCCCCCGAAATGCAACTAATACCCTGAAATGCATAAACACTAGAAAAACTCATCAAATACACAAAATACTTGATTTCAAGACACCAATTTAAGCCATTTTAAGGCGCTCTAAGTGGTATAAAATGCCACTTATCACTTGCCCTCAGCAATATAAGCTTTCCCTTGTTGCTTCTTTAGAAGGGCATCATACTTTGCTTCCAATTCAAGATAGGCTTTGTCTTTCTTTGCTTTCTTAGGTTTCCTACATTCTGTAGCAAAATGGCCCAACTCATCACAGTTAAAGCATCTTATCAACAGATCCAGTTTTGTAGCCAGTTTTGCTATCATGAGTGTACTTCCCTTTTCCTTTCCAGCTGCTGTCTTTGTTGAAGAACTGTCCTTTGCTCTTGAAAAATCTTGGTTTCTTTACTCTAATATTAGAGAATTTTCTAGCCAAGTAAGCCATTGATTTGTCTAGCTCATCAAGCTCATCAAGAGTGTAAAACTCATCTTTTTCATCCAATTCCTGTATGACTTGCTCTTCAGTGTCATTGACTCTTTTCTCACTTGTAGAAATTGCTGGAGTTGGGGATCTTTGCTCATCATTAGAAGTCTGGCCATCATTCACAATCAGTGCACTTGAGCCATCCATTACATTGTCAAGTGACTCAATTAGTATCAGTTACAAAGCACTGTGTAGGGAAACTTTCTTTCTTTCAGGTTCAGTATACTCAGAAGGATCCTTGGGAGCATAATGAACTGGAATAACCATATCTCCATCTGTGGTTTCCTCAACTCTAACTACAGGAGTGAAGGGCCCATTCTTGAGGATACCAATGTAAAGATGATTGGCCATTCTTATAAACAGTAACATTTTCTTTTTTCATAAAGTGTAATTGGCCTTATCAAAGGGAGGAATCTTGATACTACTGATTTTCTGTGTATTTATTTTTCCAAGATCTAATCTGTTTACTTTCAGATTTTGCTCTGATACCACTTGTTAGGTATGAATACAATATAGAGGGGGGGTGAATGTGTTTTGGCATAAATGATTGATTTTCGATCGACTTAGGCTTTAGCAGTTGATTGTTATGAATGATTTAGTAGAATGGATGTTAAACATAAATAGCTGTGCAAATATGTAAAACAAATATCTTCAAAACTCACTTAATTTTATATTAAAAATCAAGCAGTATTTTGCTATAAAATCTCTAAGTTCTTGTTTTAGAACTTAGCTTCTTTCTTGAGAGAGAGCACACAACTTTTCTAATCTGATTGTTCTTCTTAACTTAACTAGAGGACCAGTGTTACTTTATAACTCAGTTAACTGCTGGTTTACACAGTGGATAATAAACATGCTATTAGCTTTTCTAAACTGTCACTTGTCATTTCTATTTATAGAAAAGCAAATCTTCCATTTCTAGCTTAGCATATCTTTAGCATCCCGTGATTACTTTAATCTTCTCTGTCAGTTAATCTTTGTCGTTGATCTTGCACATCTCTGAAGCTGCTTTTTGTAGACTTGTCAATCCAACTGTGTGAATTATTTGTTGATTTGCAACCTTGGATATTGAACTGTTCTGCAATTCTGTACTTAGAGAAATTTCTTCACTTCGAGATCTCCAGTTAAGCTGTAGAGAACTCGACATCTCGATAGGCATGTTGGCTTGTCGATATCTCTGAAACTTCATTGTTGCCTAGACTAATCGACTACTCTGAGTTCTCTAGTGAATTTTGGTTTATCGATAACTCAGAGTTCTCAAATGGACTTTGGCTTATCGATAACTCAGAGTTCTCTAATGAATGTATACTTGTCGATATCTCTGAGTTCTCGACAGACAATTCCTGAGTTCTCTACACCCGGTGGATGTTGCTTATCCGTCGAGTAGTGATGGTTTATCCGTCAAGTAGACATTCCTCATCCGTCGGGTAGATGTTACTCATCCGTCGGTACTCTCTGGAGTTTAAATGACTTCTCGATAAGTCATTCTGGAGTTCTCGAATGATTTCTCTATAACACTAATTCTGTGACTTGTAGAGATCTTGACTTAGAATATTTTACACCAAACAAATTTATTCAACTCCAAGTTTCTTCATAGTTCTTCTGAGGCATGATCTTCTTGATCTTCTTCCAGATAGAATTCTTAGGCTTGACACTGTTTAGAGAAAAATGCTTCAGTCTGCTCCATTTACATTTTACAGACATTAAGTGTTACAAGTATGAATTACAGATTAAGGTTACAATACAACTAATCTTAGGGTTGTCAGTATGACTTAGTCTTGTTATGATACAGGCATGTCTTGCACAACATACACGGTGCTGGATTGACCCGTTGTGAGATACTACATGTTTATAGTGTCATAAATTAATCTCACAGTGATAATGATGTATTGGTCCTTAGACCTGAAATCACTATATTTCTATACGAGAATTAATATACTTTGATACTATTGAAAGTTATCCTTGATCGGGTAATCATAAAAGTAGATATTGGGTATATTATGAAGCATATGAGAAATATGAATGATCTAGATGGGAATTTAGCCCTCCTATATTAAGGAGTGATATTAGTGGCATCTTGATTGAGTAAGACTATAAAATGCATGGTCGTGCTCAAATACTGATTTGTTTAATAGTTGAGTCAAGAAAACAAGGATGACACGATGCATGCCTCGAGTTTGATCTATAATATAAGGCTAAAGACATTATATTACATTGTATATTATTTCACGAAAGGTTTAATTGAATCGCAAATTATTATAATTACTTGGGTATCAATAATGTATTACTAGATGTCACTCATTGTTTATAATTTTATTATTTAGAAGATAAAATTATTGCCAACGTAATAATAACCTAAAGTGTCACACATAAAAATCGTTTAAAACGGAGTGTTACTTAAATTATGAATTTAAATATTTTATTATTATTATTAATTCTAATTTATATTTTAAATTAATTAAGTGAGACTTGATTAATTATATATATTAGAATTCAAATTTAATAGTAATAAAAACTCGAAATCATAATGGGTTATTTTCAGGAGCCCATTAGGTTTAGGGCTAGGCCTTAATCTCTCTTCCCTATATATATATTAAGATGTATATTTTTAGGTTGACAAGTCATAATTCATTTTTCAGAAAAATCTTAGCGGCTCTACATCTTAGAGAGGAGAGAGAGAGAGATACATCTTAGAGAAGAGAGGGAGAGAGAGAGAGAGAGAGGGGGGGAGGGGGGGGAGAGAGGAAGAGGCAACAAAATCGGCTAGTACCGGCTCCGGTGATCGTTGGACGATTGTACGTTCGTGTGGATACCTTGGAGAGCAAATATTCGCAAGGAGGGTTGTGATTCATCAAGATCAGAACTTCCATTACAATTATACATGATCCTATTATCCATTATTTTCCAGTCATTTTACATAGATCATGCGGTAGGGATTCAAAATTTTTATTTTCCGTTGTGTTTTGTGCCATGAATCCCTAACAGTATCCAAATACATCAACTTATATCGAAATGATTGTCAATACAACATCTAAGCAGAGTCACTGAGACTTCCAAAAAATGTATAGCAGCTCCAACCTGATTCGGCTACTTGTACAAAAAGAAGGCAACAACCACATCACAGAAGGTTGCGACAAACCCGAAGACTTGTCATGATTTATTATTATGACATGAAATCTTGGAACACGGCTGACCATGTCGAACACTAACCAGAAGCTACTGAGTTGACATCTTCGATATCCATCAAAGACTTGAAGTCCTTGACATCTGCAGACAAGTTCGGTGAAGTTAAAATGTATTATAATTGAAGGCTCATCATATGTAACGTCCTTGTGACAATTTCTCTAGTACAGTATTTTTCTCTATGAATACTTTCTTCTTTGTTATTTATCTCAACAAGTATGCAATGTGGTTTCCTTCGATAATACATGATATCTTCTTTGCAACTGATATATCTTATGTGAAAGAATGTTTGATTATACATGTTTAATACAACATATGTCGTATATGCTTATCCACGATGCTTTATTCCTAATGTCTATATACATATGTTGGATTTATTATGTGTTCTTTATGTCTTGCATTTAGCTAAGCCATATACATTTCTTATCATACATCATGTAAATACATAACGAGTACAACGCACGGGAACATACCCCACACAGTAGACGAAGGGCTGAGTATCCTGACTCTACTACTTTGAGAGGACTAATCATCCTATTACGAGACAAGAGCCGGTTTTGTCATGACGAATGAAATATATACATGACAGACAAGAGGCATATTATCCTGAGTATGTCAACGTAAAATCAACGATAAATGAAGTACGTTTCAAGAGGGGAAGGCCTTTTAGCTACTTAAACGTTATGCATGCACCTATGAGTTGATGCGAATTATAATTCGTAACACGTTGTGAACAACGTCTTAAACACTCGAAGTACTATGGAACACAAGTTGGGAAACTGACAACAACATAAGAATAGTAAGTCATCATCGCTATCCTTAGACAACTTTTGAGCAATGTCGTTGCTATCAACATCGTCCAACGGAAGAGAATCATCGGGACCTCAAGTGCAAGTGTGCTTCATCCTGCATTATTATCCATCACATTCAATATATGATTCATGAAAAGGGATGATTTTTTTCAAACGAGATTGATGAATATGATGACCAAGCAAAGATCAGAAGTGACAGTGAACATGGAATGAAGATAATTTTATTAGGTGTTGAACACAGCCAATAAAATTAGGGGCAATTGTTGGTGTCGAATATTTAGTCAATAAGACGATGAAGTAAGGGCAAGAATATTGTCCACTGACATGAGGCAACTTGACAGGAACAGAGCAGCAGAACAATTAGACGAGTAGAGCATATCAGCAAGACCAAGTCATCTAGCAGCCCTGAAAAATAGAAGTAATGGTTCAAGTTTATCTCCTAACTATTAGCAACGTTTAGCAAGGTGAATGCTAAAGAATAGGAATCGTTGGAAGCTAATGAATAGGTTGAAAACATATAGAGATACTTACACTAGGGAGATGGCATCTGTATAAATATACACATAGCTGACGACATAAGACGAGTACAGGATGTGAAGACATATGACAAAATAGATCAGTTGGATGAGAACAACACAATAATGAGACTGAGTCTACAACTGTCCTATAATCTAGAAGGCATGATAACAACTTATTCCTACAGATCAGCCATGTGCTCAAGGTTGTTACCTGAAGATTAGCAGCTGTAGAATGACTCTATTCAACTATAAATACATTCCAAGATGAAGCAAAGAAGGGGGAACCTGATAAGCAATATACACATCTTCCGCATAAAGCACTTTTTCTACACTCCTCATACTCAATGATGGAGCTTTTTACATAACTTTCTTATTATATCATTTATTATAACCACTTGTAATCATCGATATATCGTTATAGTGGAATCATTTCGGTTCGATATCGTCCCACCTGCTATTTTATACCTTTTCATGGGGGTTTTCTGTGTCACCAATTTCTTGTGTCTTTCTTGCTTTAATCACTTCAACACTAAATTTTATTAGAATTAGCTATTAACCACAAATTTTGGTAAAAATTAACAAAAATAACAATTTTTGAAAGAGGTAGTTAATTTTACCACTTGGATACCTAATTGGCAAATAGTTATTTCATTTGTATAAGATAGCAAATGGGTATTGTATTAGATACCCAATTTAAAAATGGGTATCTCGAAATAAAAAATTGGGATACCCAATTAGTAAATACATATCTTGTATAAAATTAGATACCCAACCACCAATTGAGTATCCCAATTGGTAAAATCAACCATCCAACTGATACCATGTTAATCTTAAAATGTTAGAGAAAGTCTCTTTTCAGGATCTTATATTAGTATTTTAATATTTACAACTTATCAACTTATGAGTTAAATTATATTTATAAGTTGGATCGACAAACACATAAATCTAAATCTCTTCACGCGACCTTCTCCCCTCTTCAATGTAAAGAGAGGTGTAGCTGTCGTCAAGGGCACTTACAAAACAATGTCGACGGGGGTGTTGGCTTTTCGGCAACAGAGGATATCAATATGTGTGCGTTTAAATGTTAGGGACATTTTGAACTCGAAACTTTTTTTATAGTTCAAGGGGTTTTACGTACACAAGGGTAGGAATAGGATGCAAATTTTTCTATGCAAGTGTAATTCCAATTTTGTTAGCCAAATTTTTCTATGAGCTTTAATCCTCTGAACAATATCAGAGACACTGAAAAATCTAGAACTTTGAGTAACATGCATATCGTGGTAGCGCTCTAACAAAATACAGTACACACATGAAGACAATTACATTTTACGTGAGAGTGAAACCTTGAAATTTTCATTTACTAGTCAATCCGGAGAAGCAAAGAGGCCACATTCCGAAATAATAGCTGTTGAGAAATCACATGCTAAAGAAAGGTGGTCCAAAGATTCATCAGTACTACATAACAAACATCTAAAATTAATATTCAAGTTAAACCCAATCATCCTATCTTTATTTAGTAAAGCTTTTTTAAACACCGACCTTGTAGAAGATCAAAATTTTCAGACTTGCAAACTATGCCAGGCCAGCTTGTACCACCCATGAATAGGGGCCGAAAATCTGATAGGTTGCCACTCATCAGCCATTTTCACATTAGACTTTCAATTCCAAAGTTAAACGATCCTGTGAAATAATATTCACCTGGGAATTTATATGACTTAATTCAATCATAGAAGTACGATTAGAGGGCGAAAGAAGCCAGCAATTTTCATCCATAATAAGGAGCAGTTAGAGACTGTTGAAAATAATAATTCAAAATTATTTGAATTATTTTCTGAATTGATTTTGATTAGGTTGTTAGAAATATAGTTTAAATATTTATTTTATAACTTAGTTTTTGAATTATAGATAGGTAAAATTATGTTTTGTTTTTAGTTTAATTAATACTTTTTATCATTTATCATTTATTTATAAAATTCTAACTGAGACAGGCAACCAAAGCCCATCCCAGAAATTAAATTGAAAACAAATTCCATACTAAATTGAATAGTAGGACAGGGAAACTTCAGTACAGAAACCAAAAACTCTCTGTATTCTGAAAGTTAACATCAATTTGCCACTTGAGGCTGCCAATCACACGTTAGATTTTCTTCCCCTGATTCTAAAACCCGACACAACTCAGTAAATAAGTTCCCACTAGTAATATCTTATAGAAGCACATAACATGGAACATTAAAAACTAAATCATACAAATATCAGAACAGATGACGTACAATCTTGACTCCCTGTTGGGTCCATGTATCCGATTAAACACAAGAAAATTGGTGGGTTGTCTGACTAAGAATATGTAAATGTGTGTACCTTAGAAAAGTGATTAACATTGCAAATGGTATTCTTCCTCCAGGCAAAAATCATTGCTCTTGATCAGAGATTTTGTGAGATGCCCCTGATTGTAATGGCCATAAATTATGACTGACGTATTTAGTAAAAAAAGAAAAAAAATCATTACCGTGTGTAACAATTAAATATATAATTTCAAACAATAAATACTAACCCGAACAAGTTATTTTGTCTTGGTATCCATGTCATTTGAAGCGAGATGCACTCTGAGACGCCAAAGTTCCTTTGTAGTCTAGGCAGAGGCAAGGCATGCGTCTCATTAAAGAGAGGCAAAAAGAGTAGCAATGAATTAAATTATATTTATATGTGCAACAAAGAAAATGTAAACTTGATTAGTAAAGTAATTAACTTGAAGTTACTTTTAAACTAAATAAAAACTCATGAGAATATGAACTACATTAAAATGTACAACATATTTGATAGCATGTAATCAAGAGATATAATTATCTTATTTTCATGATAATCATTCTGATCAATTACAGTATTCCATAAAGGAGAACACAAACTACTTTAAATATACAACGTGAACATGTACTGAAATGATAATGTTGCTCAGTATATTCAAAATAATCTAAAAAATGTAAGATACCAAAAATTAAACCACCAACTGAAGCATTTTCATAGTTCATACTCTCTCTAAGTTCTCGTGATTCCTCTAAACTTGTAATAACTGCACTTCCGTGAATCACTCCTCTTGTCAATTCGGTAATATTAATACAACACATAATGTTCTCTGTTCTATCAGTACGCTGATGACATTTGTGTATTCACATGGCCCACAATCCCTAACACTCAAAGGACCGCTCCAGTCATGAAACGATGATTTACAACAGCTTCCGCAATTGGCCTTTTCCGAAAGTCAGGATTTAACATTGCCTGCATTGCATCAGGGTACAGTGTGACTTCAGTAATTACTAAAATCAAGTCTAAATTATATTAGTTCTATTGTCTGTAAAGCTATGCTACTAATGCAAATTTGAGACACTATGCTACTACTGCAAATTTGAGACACATTTTTCAAGATGATCATCTTTATTGTCATGAAGCTTTCTCAAGAATTTGGCCAGACATGCAAGAGATATTGTCCTGGTGGGTACAATGCTAGCTGAAATCTCAAGTATCCTACAATCACATCACTCATCCAATTGCAAATTTGCAACCCCGAGTCCTCAAGGATTTATTCGAGGGAAAGAATGTGATGTTGTGTTGCATAATTCTACTATTATCATCGGATAACATGAAGATTCAAGCCAGGCATACAATCATTGTAACAGCAAAATCGAGGTTTTGCTTGCTGCGACATATGAACCTAGTTAGGTCTGAAGTGACATGGGCATGAGGTAGGACTTGCCTTTTAGTCTAAACTTCCTTGATCAGATTGGCTGTTGTAGAGGACATAAGTGTTTCTCTATTTCTACAATGTTTTCTTCTTTGAACTGATCATTACCTACTTAATTTTTAAAAAACAATAAGCTTGGCTAGGATTTCAGAATATACATCTTTTTCTAGTCAACGTAATTAAGGTATTATAAGCTGCTCAGTGCTGTAAAAATGGAAAAAATAGTTATAACTTCCTTAAGTTTTAGATTATTATTATTACACCTGCAGTAACTCCCAACCAGCACCGCCACCAAGGTCCAGAAACTTGACAGCTTCTAAGAAACGATCGTCTACTAGGCAATAACTGCAAAAAGTAGTAAACAACTAATTATGACCTGAAAGAAACATGTACGCAAAAATTTTGACTTTCTCACCAGAGACTCGAATTATAACCAAAAATTCATATCCTCTCTTGTTTCTCAATAGAACCCTCTTAATATTTGACATACACTGCTGTCTCCTAAAATTTAGAACATGACAAATACACGAGTCTATTTCAAATCTTCCATGAGGCTTGACATAAATTAATGACCAGTGTGTTCGCTTACGATAAAAAAATACAGAATTTCAATAAACAATGTGTTCGCCTAAAAAAATATAAAAGAATTTCAATAAACCAATGTGTTCGCTTCCAACAAAAAACAGAAAAGAATGTTCAATAATACAAATTAAAAGCATAAGTAATACAATTGTAAAACTAAGAAGTTCTGAGGGATATTTTGAATCTTTAAAAATGCATAGTACCAGAAGAAGAGGAAGCCATGAAAAGATGATCTTGTATAAAATTCACCAATATGAAATTCACTTTCAGCAAGACTGTACAGAACATAACATTACAAATATGCATGAAAGAAACCATGATAATAATAATTTTATAAGCTTTACAACTATGCTATGGAAATAATATGACCAGGCATAACAAAGAGCCGATAAGTAATTTTATACAAGTTTTAAACATAAATACATGCACACTATTTTCTTGTTTCACGTGATGGAATTAATTCCGAAGGGCATGGAAGATGGGTAATTGACCTTTGCCATAATTACTGATCCTTTTAGCAATTAAAGCTATACATATTCTAGCGCGAAGAATTCTTACTCTCTTGCAGCTTGAATATCAAGTCGGAATGTACTCTCCAGAAGCCTCTACAAGTTCATGAATAACACGTGAACATGATTAGGATTGGTGGAAGAAACTCGTTTAGTATCATAGGGTACATACCATTTATAAAAGAAAAAATAATGGAAGGTTGTATAAGTCTATTCAGAGCATACTTGCAACGAAAGGCTATCCATGATTCCGGCTTCACAAAATGGAATAAACGCCAAATATGCAAAGAGAAGACCAGCTTCATATCTATGAAGAGAAGATCAGTTGTGCCAGGATACGTTTTTATAAACTGAAACTGACTTGAAAAGTACATAATCATGTACTTACATGTCATCTGCAATTCCAAAGGCTCTTTTTTCCATAGGACTGTCTGCACCAGCAGCAGATGCCCTTCTCCATAATCCTTCTGATAGTGTACTCGGCCTTTCACCTAACCTTGAGTACCTAGAAATCCAAGTTTCATTATTCTAATTACAGTTATTTTGACCATAAAATTATTTCCTAGTGTAGTTGAATCTGAGAAACAAAAACCAAGAAAATTATTTATCCAAAAAAGAACCAAGAAAATACTGCAACATTCAACATGACTGGCTAAACTGATAATGAGAAGTTAAAATATTATATGTTCAAAATACACAGGTACCCTCCATTTTCGCGTCTGCACTCACACACACACATATTCAAATATTGTACAGAAAAATAAATATGCAAATGAATCCAAACAATTGAAGAGATGGACATTAGTATTGCACAGGTGTTCAACAAAATTGCTTTGAAATGTAAACTTTCATATTTGAAGGGTTTGAACATTGAAGAGGAATGACCAACAAAAGGGATATCATATATATGTACATGTGTGAATGTTTATGCGTGTGCGCATACTGGAAGGAGGGAGATTGTGGCATGTTATTGCTATCTCTTTGAAGAGTAGTCGAAAGTTCTATTCCATTAGAACCTATTTTTTGCTTAGCACCATTAGAACCCTTTTGTTTATCTTAAAATAAAGTTAGCAATTAGTTGTTCAGAAGTCATTTATCTAAATTTTATTAGTTTCAATATAGTTCATAGATACCTTATGTCAACTGAAAAGGCTAGGTCCCGGAGTCTTGGAATCAGGTAAGCAGCTTCTTTCTCAGCTGTTGTACTACGATAGGGTAATGGCAAAACATTAGAAGTTGAAAAGAATGTGACACATGTAAATGAAAGTGTGAAATCATACTTCACAACAACAGAAGCAGGTCCAAGACTCTGGTGCAATCTGTCATGGTCATGCATGTATGACAGGCCACTAATTGCACCGTGAAGGAGCTTTACAACATAAAATCTTCTGCGCTTTATGAGCTGCTCTTTTTCAAACGGGTTCCAAAAGTTTTGGTCTTGTGACAACTTTTGGCTTTTAAGTTTTGCGTAATCTGCAGCACTGTATTTTCCGTGATCACGAAAAGCCAGCCACTGCAAAATCCGATGTTCATAAGTGCATACACACATAGACACACAAGACATAGAAAAAATATATAGGACTCTGAAATACTATCAACATATAAATCAGAAGAGCTTGATGATAAAGACGTACCTGCTCACCCATTTTGGTCTCAAAACCTCCCAAGAGGACTTGGATATTCTGACACCGAGTCCTTGAACTGCTCTGCAGATGTTTTAATAAAGAAGGGCTGGGTTCAGAAGCTATGTTTTGATATAAGTAATGAGCTTTGCAGTAATCAAATGGAAAAAATGAGGCTACTTGAAGGAAGGTATGAGCATTCAGCTCATTTGCTGCCATCATGTCAGATTCAGAACCACCAAGTTGCTGCCCAGGATACACCTGTAATTAAAGTGAGACTTGTCAACAAGTACGTCATATGTAGGCGCATATATATTAAATGCATACATATTAAATGCATACATTACAAATCATTCAAAATTCTTAATGAATAGAAAGAAACCAACCCATTCAAAAGCTCACCTCCTTCTCAATTGGCTGATAAAGAAAGTTACTAAAATGAAATTTAGAATTGGCAAATCTGTCCTTACTATCCTAAAACAAATTGTATAAGATTCATACATAAACTTTAGAACAGCATTATAAGTAGAGATTAAGTAATATGATATGTACAGCCACAGGATGGTGTTAAAAATAAAGGAGGGAGGTATTTACCTTAAAAATAACAGGAGTACCTCGTAGCGGGCCCTGAATGACTCTGCCTCCATAAAGCCTAAAGAAGAAGTGGGATGGGCAACACTATAAGTAAGTAGTTTAAAAAACACAAGAAAAACTCAAATTATCAAAGTGCACCTGATGTTTACATTGCCCTGTCCTACATCCTGGACTCTCAATCTCAATTCATTGTCCAAAGCTGATGGGGATCCAGAGAAACTGAAACAATCATATGATATGTTGGTATCTTCTAAGATATATAAATGGAAAAAAAAGAAGAGAGGAGGAGGAGGAGGACCTGGTAATATTCATGAAACCATAGGTGGCAATGAGCTTGCCAACTTGAAAAGATTCGGAATCAGTGATAAGGTTAGCGCGACAAGTAAAGTTGGTGGTGTTGTTTTTGTGTGAATTCAACCTCAACCTCAGAGGCTTCCCTCCAAAGCTACTGGACGTACAACAAGACGAGCAGCAAGCAGAAGGTACCCCTAGTTTCATCCTTTCCTTTCCTCCCCCCAATTTGTGGTCTCAGATTTCTATTTCAATTTATTAGTATATACTATACTACATTAGTATGGGTCCCCTACTTTGTATGATTACCAAATTGGCAGGGATCGTTTTTTATATCTGATAACCCTAAAGAGGGAAGACATACAGATATATAATAAACAATTATATTCATGATTAAATTCAAAAATCAACATATTTCATTTAAATGTCTACAACCTCATAACAATACTCATATTGTGATCTGTTCCATAAACATTCTACTATTATCATAATTTAGCAATCATAAATTCAGAATAATACCTTATAAGTATCTTAGATCACCTATGGCTGTCAACCTGTCTTGGCTCTCCTTCCCTTCTCGCTTCCTCGGGATATAACCTGACCTTGGGATCGCCTGGGATATCCTCTAAAACACTTAATAAAATATTATATCTGTCTTAACAATTACTAAACATAGACATAGTATAATATTTACTTTGATCTCACAATATTTTCTTTATCCAAATTATGAAAAGTTAAGATAAGTATGTTCTTGGAAATCACACCTCCCGAATATCATAACAGGATTATGATGGTCCTCATCAGGGGAGTACAAACGAACCGCTCTATCGCTCGCAATCGAACCGCATATTGCGGATAATCACGAAACGTGAGTTGGTTGTTGATTTAAATTTTAAAAACCGCTCATTCGCGGTTTAGATGCGATTTTAAATTCTTGAAAATTGCAAAATCGCAACCACAACTCGCAACATATATTTATAATAAAATATATTTCCAAAAATGTAGTTGATATCATATAAATTAATAAGTATACACATTTATTAACTAATCTTAAATTAATGTTAAGACTTCCTTCATAAGATTCACAATCATTATAAGATATATAACCAAACAAAAGGAAAATGTAATCAACATGTAATTTTTTTTTATCATTTTTTTTCTTTTCTCTCGCCTCCCTGTTTTTTGTATGTTTTTAATATCTTTGCCCCACACGGAGCATTAGTTTGTATTATATTTTTGAATGTAAATTTATTACATAACTTAAACTTGAATTTATTAATATTCTGAATTTATTTTTTTGTAAATTATTAATTATTTTAAAATAAGTGGTTGAACTGCAAACCGATCCGCAATAACCGCAAATTCGTAACCACAATTGACGCGGTTAACCGCAACCGCAAATGCGGTTGCAGATGACAACTTTCTAAAATTGCTCTTCACGGTTTGGTTCGATTTTTATCCCAAAACCGATCCGATCCGAACCGCGTACACCCCTAGTTCTTATATTCAAAGGAATTGGTTGTTGTAGTTACCGAGAAGATGATCGTGAAAGATAAGAAAGATTTTACTTCTTAAAATTAAATTTTATCATGAAAAATGGAAAGCCCAGACATTTGGATAATGTCATGTCCAATAGGGTTATAGGATATAAAATTGCAAAAAAAAATTGGAATATGAACAATTTGACTCAAGAGGTGATGAGTCATTAATAGGATATATATTTATATATATTCTAGATGATTTTTGTTCTCATATTAATTATATTTTGCATTTAATTGGATCTTTATTACTTTGATTTTAATATTTAATTGTACGAAGCAAGAAATTCTAAATTGGAAAGGATTGAGCTAAATTGGAAGAAAAATTGAATTTATTGGAATACACGCACAAGACTTATTATTTTTTGGACCGTATCTTAAGTTATGCATGTCAGATTTGGGCGATTCAACAGATCACACGTAGATAACAAGATTCTCTTTCTTTAGAGAATGGTTCGGATTCAAAATCCAGTTGGATCAGCCCGGTAACAGGAAGGAAAAGTCAACTACGAATTTTGACCTTGGAAACCTTTTCGATTTGGGAAACTTTTGTTTTATTCCTATAAACGTTAAAAATACTTTTTATATTAGGTTTATAATATTAGAGACAGAATATACGTATTCAAGCCACCAAGAGGAGAAGCCAAGAAGAGGACAAGGAGGACATTATACTTGGAGATTTTATCGTCAACAACATACAGAGAATTCTTCGTTCTCTACGCATTGTATTGTATTTTAATCTTCTCATGAGCCTTTTAATTTTTATTATGATTATGGTTGGCTAGATTTTTATTATTGGATGGTTGTTTTGAAGCCCTAAACTTCGTGACAATTATATAATTTTGATTTTCTGAGATGTGTTCTTGATTGTGCCTATATATATGTTAATGCTTATATAGATGCATGAATTAACTATGGTATGTGGCCATCCAAATATGTTTTATGATTGTTATCTCAATAAAGTCAATTAATCTCTCTATGTGGTCATGGGATTAATTTTATAAGTGTGTAATTCATTTTAACCTTTCTATGTGGTCATGGGGTTTTATGGGTAGTAGAATTTGTTTGTATATGATCATGGCAAGTTTTTCTATAGGTATCTTTCTTAACATATCAAACGAATTTTAGAATTGTGTGGTGGGTTTGGGGTGGATCTACATGCTTTACAACATGTTTATTTAATTATCTACAAACAAATTTTTCTTTTTTTACTAGTTAATTTAGTTGTTAAACAAAAAAAATCCATTCTTGATAACATTAGTAAAATAGAAGAGAAGTAATCCATTGATCCTCGGCGTGGAACGATACCATATTTACTCTAAATTACAAATGACACAAAAAGGGTTTAAGTTGAGTCATATCAAAATTTGGCGTCGCATTGTCGGGGATTGAAATTTGATTTTCTTTTGTTTCAGGTTTTTTCAATAATTTTTTCTTTATTTTCCATCTTTTCTCCGCCTATTGCTTGTTGTGTTTCAGGCATAGGTGGAATTTCACTAACTGACTCAGCATCAATTCAGACACTTCGTGATGATGTTGACGTGTCGGTTGCTAATTTTGGGCATTCTTGTATGGTTTATCCTAGCCCAGCTGAAGGAAGGAGTATTACTTTTGAGCTCAAGCAAAATATTCTAACGCGATTGCCAATATTTCGTGATCTTCCAACTAATGAGCCAAATCAACACCTCTCTAAGTTTGTGACTATTGTTGAATGTGTGGGACCTGATATGGCGGATCCTGAAATTTTAAAGATGAAAGCTTTTCCGTTATCTCTGCATGGAACAGCTTTGGACTAGTTCGAAGATTTGCATGTGGGATACATTACTTATTGAGAGAAGTTAGCAAAAGAATTTTTGAAGTTTTATCCAGCATCTAGAGTGATGAGCATGATAAGTCAAATAGCTAGATTACAACAATCTGCAACTAAACGTATTCTAAGTACTATGCTAAATTTCAGAAATTGCAAAAGAGGTGCCCTCTATATGATTTCACAAAGGGATGTTTGCTACACTTTTTCTACCAAGGTCTTCGTGAAGGTGAGAAAAGACTGCTTAATTCTATTATCAGATGTGCTTTTATAGGATCTGACGTATAATGTTTCTCAAAAGTTAATTGCCAAGACAGCTATTAACGAGCTGCAATATGTGACTCATCCAAATTCAGAATCAATTCTGCAGGTTGAATCTCTGAAAGGTTGACAAAAATTGCGCAAAATCTAAAGAGGACGAGTGCATTATTCATAAGTGAAAGAATACCACAACCTCAAGTGCGAGATATTTGTGCAGCTCATGGCCATTCTGGTAACTCATGTCCCCACTTGAATGCATCTTTTTATGAAAACGCCAATGTCATCGAGTATGAGTATCAAGGTAGTTTTTGGATACCTATAATCCAAGGCAGGGAGGACACCCTAACTTGAGGCAAGGTGATCACAATCTAAACAAGTTTCAGCCATACAAAACTTTCTCATATTCTGGTTTTCGACAAAGTGAACATGTCTATCATGAGTCAGCTAGTGGAAGCAATATTGAGAAGTTATTGGTAAGGTTAGCTGAAGAATAGTTGGAGATGCAGAAGCAATGTACTAAAGATTTTCAGGACATGCAGGAGGTACAAAAGTAACTTAAAGATATGGTTATGAAGATGAATCAAAGGCATGAGTTTGTTAAAATTTCTTCAATTATAGAAGCACAACAAAGGTTGAGTATATGAATGTCATTACAACCAATAATTTGTTAGCTAAAGAAAGTTTAAATTTACAAGCTAATGACATTTTTGATGTGCCAATGAATGAATCTGACCGTCTACATGATGATAGTGATGATGTGGTTACAACAGAAACTGAAGAAAAGTCTTTTACTCTTTCTTATCCGGTTGGTATTGATAGTCGCTTCGATTATGTCCCTTTTCCATCTAGGTTTATTCAAATCAAAGTGGATGATGTGAAGGATAAAGACCACGTGGATGTGAAGATATGTTCCCCAGATATTACAAGAGAGAGGTTTGTGCAAGAAGATCTTAAAGTTGTGAAAGAAAAGCTAGAAGATGTAATTTTTGAAGATGACAAAGGTTTGCGAATAGTGGAATTCATTGGCTTTGATGAAAGCTTTGTGCCACCTTCAAGTTATGTGGAGAAACCAGCTCCTCTGTATATTCTCAAATTTGATCTTGATGAGAATCTCACTTTTAATAATACACCATGGCTTTTATTTAAAGAATTAAAATGCTGCTGGAGAGGGTTGAACCTAACACCTAATGGTGCTCCAAATTCCAAAACAAATTGCACAACCAGCCATGGTGTGGGGAGGTGTTCTCAATATTAACAAAATTAAAAAATAAAAATTAAAAAATTGTAATCTTGTAAAATAGTTAGAGCATGCCATGTTAGACTAAATAGTTGTATATTCAAACATTAGTTCATATAAATTACATCAAATCATATTGTTGTATAATATGTTAGTTGTATAGCATTGCATAATATAAGTATGATCTCAAATTTCTAGTAGTCCAAGTTAGTGGCCTATGATGAAATTATGTGTGGCTTATTTTAACTAAGTCTTGCGATGATCATTTGATGTTTCAATGCGTAGTATCACTAGTGAAGATCTTATTTCCTTACATAATCTTATGATGCTCTAGAATTGAGATCGTGATAATCTTGCTTCTTGAGGGGTAGCTCCTTGTTGATAATTAGAATTTTGACTATTCATTTTTTAGCTTAGTACGTAAATGCTTAAGTTTAGGGGAAGAGTTGAGATGTAAATGTCTTTGAAAAAACAAAAAAAATTGTACGAATAGTAGTAATGAAGTATACGTAAAAAAAGTGGTATGATTGACTAGGTTGGGCTCACTAATACTCGAGTAATTAAGTCTGAGGGAACTTTGTGCCTAGTAACCTAAAGTCTTTTATGGTTTGGGATTGCTTACCTAACACTCACTATATGGGTATTAGAGCAATAATCTTTAGGGATGTAACGAATGAAAATTTTGCGATGTAATTATACGAATAAAATATAGTTTTGTGATCTAATTATGGATTATGTGGATTTAAATATAAAGTTATATAATTTTGTGACTTCTGTATAATTTTTATGAAAGGGAACATATAATGTCTCATTCCAGTTTGATGAGTCAGCAAAAGGCATAAACGATGTTTTGGTCGGGCCGTCAGGTAGAACGGGACCCGTAGTGCGAAAGAAGGATTTAATGAAAAGGATTAAGAATAAGAAAATTAGTGGATTATATTAAAATATGAAAAATATTGAGTCTTCTGTGTGTTTATGTGATTTGGATTCGTAATTAAGAAAGTTGTATTGTTATTTGAATTATCGGATAAATGTTATACGCGTAATTATCTATTAAAAGGGAAATTATGTGTTGAGGTGTACAAATATGAAATGTGGTTAATGTTATTATGTGATATATGATATTTGGAAGTAACAAGTATGATTCTATGATTCGTGAGTTTTTAAATATTTCTCAAAAGGATTTATTTGGTAAAATAAGGATTATTGATCCTTATATATTTTAATAAAATTATTAAATATGATCAAAGTGTGACATTTGTTTTCTTATCCTTACAATAGTCCTAGAGACTTTCTAAAAATATTAGTTAATTTTTTTTTGATATTATGATATTTTAAAATGATTTTCCAAATGTTATTTCTATTATTTGTGAGTTATTTGTAAAATCCGTAGAAAACGGCCTGAGTGCTCAAAAATTATTTTGAAAATTCGGTGCATAAGCTAATTTTATATTCCTTATTTTAAATATATTATTCTTGGCTTTTTATACCTTTCGGAACTGATTTACATTATTGAATTATGTTTTGCACAAAAACGAAAGACAAGAAAGAAATCGGGATTAACTAATTACTATATTGCCCCTAATACAATATATATACTCCCTCCTTCTCCCTTTCCTCCTGTTACTCTCTCTCTCTCTCTCTCTAACCTCTCGGTAATCTCTCTCTCTCCTCTATTTCTTTGCCGATTTTGGGTGGTTTTCAGATATGAGACCATCTATGTGCTCGATTTTCTGTTCTTTATAGCTATGTGTACTTGCATGTGATTTCTTGAGGCTTCCGAAAAACCCAATTCGGGGTTGATCGGTTCTTGATGGAATTGATTTTTGGTTATGATTTTGTTGATTTTACTGTGATTATACAAGTATTTAGTGATTAAAAACGAGGTTATAGGTGAAGTTTGGTTGGAAACCCCGAAGGGGCACCACGGAACTATGCCGCCGTCAGCAGTGAACCACCGGTGAGCCGTCAGGGACGATGATGCTCTTTGAGTCCGATATTTATGCAAACTACTTCGTTTTAAATTCGAATTTTTTTATGCATGCGTGTTTTTGTGGATTTTTTTCAGAATTTTTAAGGTTTAATTTCTTGAGTTATGGTTTGAATATGATATGATTGGAATTATTAATTGTGGTTATGTATTGGATTAATAAAATAAGGATGTATGCTAAATTTATGTGGAGTTTGGATTTATAAAATTTAAAATTTGTGTCCCTATTCGAGTTTGATTCAAATTTTAATAATTCAGGTGGAATTATTTAGTTTAATTCGGTTATGAACCGAATTTTTGTAAAAATTCAAGAAATTTTAGGAATTTGTTGTGATGTGTTGAATATAACTTAGAGAATTGAAAGTCAAACTTGTGTTTAACTTAGTATTGAATGCGAAGTATGTGTTGATGTGCTAATTTGGTGTTCGATAACCTTAAGAGGTCAACGTTATAATCGTGTGTATCATGTATGATTGGTTGTTGTGATTGGAAAGTCTAGAATATGCTAAAGTCGAATTGCATGCAAAGTGATATGTGTTTATTATTAAGTTGCTATATGATATATGCTAAAGTCGAGTTGCATGTTATGTCTTGAATGTGTAATATGTTAATCGTTGGGTTATGGTGTAAAAGGATGTTCTAAAATTTAAGTATTAGGAATATATTAGGTTGTGATTGATTGTTGTTGTTGAGCAAGATTAGCGTATTTACGAATACTTCATGCCCGATTTCTGAAAGAAACTATAGATATATAAATAAGGAATATAGTCGATATGATTTAATGAGATTTAGTGTCAGGATTATGTGAATTTCTGATTACTTGCTATGTGTAAAATGTCGAGTTAATCAGGGATATAAAGCATATAAATGTGTTAACCTATTATGTGTTACGTGTGATATGTATATAAGATAAGCGATTATCACGATTGGGGTTGATAGTTAGACGTTCTGAGAAACATTGGGAATTGATAAGGTTTCTAATTAGGGTTCATTTTACATTGTATATTTGGAAAGCGAATACATTCAGTCTAGGAAAGGAAAGAGGTCTTAGGTGAAAGTAGCTCAAATTCTGTGAGACGGTATAGCTTTCTGAGGCCAGTAACTCTGCCTTCTATTGTGAATTGATTATAGAGAGGATATTGATAATATGCGCTGATAGAGTAAAGAATCTTCGTAATATTGTTATTGAACCTTGTGATAAACCCTGATAGTAGCCTATTGTTTCAAGTACTTATACCATGTTTTCTTTATATTTTTGCTATCCTTGTGATCCTTTGATCCTAAGTGACGTAATGAATCTTTCCTATTCAATACCTTGTTAACCTAGATCCGTATGATGGTAAACTTGTGCCATGCTCATGTGTCATTCTTTGAAACTATCTTGATAACATCCTTGTTATACCCTGATTAATGATTGATCATTTCTCAAACCTGGGCAGCCCTTCGGGAGGCAAAAAAGTAGTATGGACGAGATTTGCTTGGGTTGATGGAGCTTGGTTGGTGGAACTAAGTTTGAAGATCAAAAACCTTGAATATATGATATATACTTATGAGAGAGAAGGTTTTTGAGATGAAGTATTTGGGTTTGGATTTTAGAGAGTATGTAGAGAGAATACTTGTTCTTTTAATTTATCTTGATTAATGTGCACAAGTCTTAATTCATTGACCTCTTTCTCAAGGTCTTTGATTTGTTGATTTAACATTTCATTATCACGACGAGCACAATCTAAGGAACCTCCTAGATGATAAACTAATTCAGCATCAGTAAATTTTACCTCTTTTCTTGATGATGAGGTGTTTGCATCACTAGCCATGAGAGCAAGATTCCCAACTTCTTCATCTTCACTGTCAGTATCATCCCAGCTTCTTCCCTTTGCCAGGTAAGCCCTTTCAGATTTACTCTTCTGATTAGAATCATAAGAGTTCTTCCTAACTTGTTTTGGCTTCCTGCATTCTGTGGCAAAGTGTCCCAACTCATTGCAGTTGAAGCATCGAATGGTGCTTCGATCAACCATCCCTGTTTTGTACCCACCACTGCTGGTGTTAGAGGATGAAGATCCACCTTTCTGGAATCTGTTGTAGTTGGACTTGTACTTGAACTTGGGATTCCTCTTGAATCTGACATTGGAGAATCTCCTGACAATCAAGCCATTGACTCATCTTCCAATTGCTCCAGTTCTTTCAAGGAATAAAAATCATCTCCTGATTGATTTGTAGTAGGAGTATCAAATTCTGCTACTATCACATTTTCTTCAGCCTTGGAAGACTGTACCATTCTTTCTGACTGTTGAGATTGTTGTTGTTGTTGTGGTTGTTGTTGTTGTTCTTCAGCTACTAGAGCAGTAGACGTGCTGACCACTCTTCCTTTTCCGTAGACTTCCTTCTGCTGAATCTGCTCCAACTCATAGGTTTTTAGCACACCATAGAGCCTTTCCAAAGAAATCTCACTCAGATCTCTTGCTTCTCTTATGGCAGTGATTCTATGTTCGAGATGAGTTGGCAGTGTTAAAAGGAACTTTTTGTTGACCTCCCTGATTGAATAGTATTTACCATTAATGTTCAGGTTGTTGATCAATGCATTGTACCTCTCAAACACTTCAGTGATTCCTTCTCCTGGATTGGATTTAAAGTATTCATACTCAGAGGTTAGGATTTCTAACTTATTCTCCCTAACGTCCTCTGTGCCTTCATTAATCACCTCAATAGTTTCCCAGATGTGTTTGGAATCTTTACAGTTCATCACATGTCTATTCATCAAGGGATCAAGGGAATCTACTAAAATTAATTGAAGGCTAGCATCCAGGGAGGCTTCTTCTTTTTCAGCAGGAGAAAAATCCTCAGGATTCTTTACATAAGTTCTAGCTTTGGTAATCACCACATCATTTTCTATTACCTCTGGTTCAATAACCATCGGAATTTTTGGACCCTTCTTTAACACTTCCAGATATTTGGGATTTACAACTTGTAAAAACAATAGCATCTTCTTCTTCCACATAACATAATTTTCTTTATCGAATAGTGGAATTTTAACGGTTCCAACTTTTTGTGTAGTCATTATGAATTTTTGAGTAAATAAAAATTCAAGGAGTGAAAGAATCACAAAAGTCTAGGATCTTGATTTGTTCGTTAATCAGAAGGCTCTGATACCAATTGTTAGGTCTCAATATGTTTGTAGAAGGGGGTTGAATACAAACAATACCGTTTAATCGAATAAAATGCGGAATAAAAAAGTGAAACAAAATTCAAGTTAAATAAAACTATTATTAAACTTGAAAGGTTTTACAACAACGGTATCGTTTACAAGGGATTAATCTCAAATAAATTATTCCAAATCTAGAATAAATTCGACATGAACTTTTTCTATTTTTGAAATAAAAAGGATCAAATACTAAAAGCAATTTGAGATTAAGTTCTAGGGATTTTGATCTGCTAGTTAGTTACACAAGAACAAGAAAAGGATTTCTAGTGGTTTAGATTTAACCATTAATACTAGAAATAAATGTTATGAGAAATTGCAATAAGTTCTTTGCTGTTTTTCTCTGTTTTGTGTTCTTCTATGTTTGATATTTAATGCACTGCTTCTGTTGAAAATCAGCTTCAGTTCTTTTATATTAAATCAACCCTTGATTTAACTGGCAAGACAATCCTTTTAGCTTGTAGAAATTTCGGTAGGACTATCCATTGAACTGATAGAACTTTCGGCAAGACAATCTAAATGAACTGGCATGACTTTCGGTATGACTATTGATTATCATACCGATTGTCTTGCTAATACAAAAGATAGTCTTGCTGGATTAAAACAGATTTTAATCAAATAATAATTCTGAATTAATTAATCAATTAATTTAATTAATCAATAAATTAATCTTTGCAGATTTAATTTATTCTCTTAATTAAATTATATGACTTAATTAATTAATAGAGAATTAATACTAATCTTGAGCAACAACCATTCTTCTGAAAATCTTCTGAAAATCACTGTCAATTATGAATCAATTCCACCACTTCAATGTTGACACTCGATGTACTGTCTGGTTCATTAGTGACTAACTTCCGTGACGTTTCTTCATGCCTTAACTTTGATACTCTTGATTTTCTTCAGACTAAATCCTTGTAATTAATTGATACCCTGACGAGATCTCTGTCACTTGATTAAATCCACAATCTTGATTTATATCACTGAGGCATGATCAATATCTTGAGCTTCTTCCAGTGAATTAAGTCCTCAAGTCTGTAGATGAACAATGTTACTTAATCCTTTGACATATGTTACTTTGAGAGATCTCTCTGACGATAGAACCACTATTTACTTGTTACATCCTTATTTGAGTTGAGTTAAATCCTCGAATAAACAAATAGGCTATGACATATGCCTTTCAATCTCCCCCTATTTGTTTGTTAGACAATAACAACAAATACCTAGAGGATAACTCAACTAACAAATAAGAAAAAGATATAAACAGTAATGCAAAGTAAATAGCAGTAAAGTTCTGGATTATATTTAACATTTTCCAGATTGCAAAAGAAATTTACAAGTGAATACAAGATATATGTTCCTCTAGACTGAACATATAACTACATTAGTCTATCTTGATTCATAAAGCTCTAAGCAAATTACATTAAGTTTTGAGCTAATCGAATTCAGTTGTCTTCTCTTCCGAATTCACCTTCTTCCAAATCTTGAAGCAACTCCTTGTCAAGACACGATCCTTTTCAGAAGTGAAGCTGGCTGGTCTGACTGGTTGAACTCCAACTGACTTTAGCTTATTCTTGAACTGATTGTACCTTTTAATATTCTTTTCACAATAAGCTTGAATCAGATCAGCTGCTTGAGTTTTCAACATGGATGAATATCCAGCAGTTCTTAAGTGATGTTCCATCCAGACAAGATGCTTAGCAGAGTAGTCTTTAAGAGATTGTGAATCAAGCTGGCAGATTTGAAGACAGTCAGACTTAAAGAATCTTACCTGATGAGGATTGTTGACCACTTGAGGACTAGCCCTGCTGGCAAACTCTTTGAGCCTTTCTCGAAGAACTTCATTCAATTCTGAGCTTCTTTTGACTTTGTTGAGAAGAACCCAAATCTCTGATAAAGAACGATTCTCAAACAGATGAAGTGATACCTTGAAAGATCCTTCACTCTGACAATATACAAATATGCTCATTTCATTTAGAGATCTGTCAAAGGCAGCTGTGATCCTTGAGACTTCAGTCTTTATAGCATTCATGTACACGTCATTATTTGGATTAGAGATCTCCAGCTTGTCAAGAAGATGTAGAAACTGCCTATCATTGTTTGTGCTTAGCTGAGGCATATCAAGTACTCTCCTAGCTTCATCCCATTTTTCACCAATCTTCAGTCTAACATCTCTTCTCCTTTCTTTAGCTTTAATGTCATGAAGACGTTGCTTTTCAAAGGTTTCTGTTCGTTCAATATTTTTCCTCATGTCAATGATCTGGGATACCTTTTTGAGTTCAACTTCTTTTCTTTTCAACTCTGACTGCTGCTGCTGAAACTCTTTCTCAAAAACAGGATCCACTTAAGCTTCCTCTTCCCATTCTCCAAAATTACTTTCCTCCTCAGCTTCAAAGAAACCATCTTTATCTTCTAAGACTGGTTCAGTGGGAATGTCAAAAATATCAAAGTCATCATGTTCTCCACTATAGTAGACATCATCAGCCTTCCCTGTGCCTCCAGCAGATGAATCTTTTTCTTTTCCCTTTGCACTTCTCCCTTTCTTCTCCCCCTTAGTTGAGGAATCCTCTACAGACTTTCCTCTAGATCCTCCATGACCTCCATCACCTCCAGAGCCTGAGCATCCACCAGACTGCCCTTCAAAGAAAGTCCTTTATTCTTCATTAGGGCAGTGAGAATTTTTAATCATGAAATATAAGTGCTTCATCCCTTCATTGAGATGTTCCATGACCGTCTCTATCTTCAGAAATCTGGAGGAATCCAGTGAATGATTCATTTCAACCAAGTCTTCAAGAGAAGTCATTCTTGTATGGAGAGAGCAGAAGTTTGAAATATCTTCAGCTGATAACGTTGGAGATGCCTGGATTGAGTTAAGCTTTGGTACAACAGAGGTCTTCAAATCTGATATTTCAGTCCTGATGAGAGCCAGCTGATTATTGACAGAGGTGGAAGAAGAAGACCGTTCAACCACTTGTGCTTTGAATGATTGAGCCTCAGCCTGACTTTTTGCAAGTTGTTCTTTCAGTTCAGCAATTTGAGCTAACAGATTTTCAGTGTTTGTGTCTGTGTGTGCGCTCACCTGAATATCTCTCCTGTTTGATTCACTCAACTCACGTGCTTGTGTATCTCTCAATATTATTGCTCGTGAGGAGTCTTCCTGATGCTGATCTTCTGTACCTGCATTTGAAATCACCCTAACCTCTTCAAGAGAGGTCAGTGGTGGTGCAATGGGAATTCGCGAGTCCCGATCCTCAGTCAAACCTATCTTTTCATGTGAAATAGATGTCTGAATTGCTTCAGAGATAGATTGACCGAGTTGCCCTCCACTTTCTCCAGATAAATCTGCGAGTGGAGAATCCCGTGAGGGAGCCAGATGTGTTGGATCTGGGAGGGGAGAAAATGACTCTATTAAAGGTGGCTGAAAGTCAGATTTTCCCTCAGAAGCATGTGTCTGCTCTTCTGCCGTAACTATGGAAGGCACTGTAACCGACTCAATGTGCACTTCTCGCTCTGTGTCCTGAGTATCATCTATTGGTCTGTATGCTTCCATTGTGAGTAATGGAAGTGTGCTTGACTCAGTACATGATGCCATGGCCCTATGGTGAATTTCAATAGATTCATCCTGTTGATAGAATGTCTCTAGTAACTGTTCACTGGCCATATTAAAGTCCATGTCCTGTTGGGAGGACAAGGATGGGCTTTCAGATGCCTCAGTAAATGTTCTTCTTTTCTTGGGAGGAGGCAGAGCTGAGGGTTCATTCACATCCAATAACATACTACTTCCTACTAATCCTTCTAGGCAACATTTTAGACAGTGGGGGAGAGGTTGAGATAGGTTGTGACTCTGTGTTTGGCTCTATGACCTGGGATTGAAGCTGCGGTTCTACAACTTCATGGTCAGCCCTATCAACCACTGGGGGTCTTTCAACAGAAGTAGGAATAGTTTGAGTTTGAGGAATTATTACCTGCAGAGGAAGAGCATCTGATGTTTGAGCCTGGGTGGTTTGAACCACTAGGAGGTTGAGCTTGCTGTTCATGACCGGGAAGATTGAAAATAGGTAAAGGAATGTAAGTGGCCATGAAAGCAGATACAAGTACTGGAACTTGCATGAATTTAAAGGTTGTGTCTTGGTGAGTGTAAATATTTTTGCTTACTGGAGGGGGTCCAGTTACTGAAGAGTTAGCAAAAAGAGCTTTATGCTCAGGTGAGAGAAGATGTTCTGCTATGAGCATGAGAAAACGAGCGTAGTAGCACGAAACCCTATGATTTGTAGAATGATCACGTAACGCAGTAGTGAGACGTCTCAGAAGAATGGGTAAAAGTAGTTTGCCAAAATTGATCCTTTGATTGAAAACAACCGCAAGACCAATATACTGCAGAGTGGAAGTGATGTTGTGAAAGTTGGATTTAGTGCAGTTGGCAAACACTTTGGAAAGTGTATCGAAGAAAATATCCCATTCAGAAACCAAATTGGATTTAGACAACTTGGTTAAGTTAATCACCCCCTGATAGTGAATAGCATGGAAAAAGTTTCAAATATCATTTTCAGAGGGCAAATTACAGAAATTGTCCATTGGAAAATTTAACGCTCGATTGACGACTGTTTCATCAACTACATACTGTGTGTTTGCCACGATGAATGAAAAAGATTTAAAATTATCGGCCACAGTAGAGGTTGTGCAAATCAGTCTGAGCAGATCGACATTTAAAAGCATATTTGATTTAATAGCAGAGCTAACAATCGAATGGTCATTTAAAAATCTAATCCACGGCTTAAATTTTTCCACATCACATTTTTCTGGATTAAAATAACCAACAAGATTATGCGAGACTAATTTTGAAATTGAGAGCCATTTTAAAAATAAATACAAAAAGACATACACTGTCAGAATTTTAAGAATTAAATTAAGAAAATTCGAATTAAAAATTAATTAATAATTTGAATTAATTCAATTATATTCAAAAATTTAGAAACAAATGTGTCTCATTAAAGTTCTTAACTCATAACAAAGGATCTGAAAAAAAATGCACAAGACACAAAACAAAACTAACTAACTAAAACACCCAAAAACAACCAACAAACCAAACTGATTTTGAAGGGGGGAAAACCGAAGTGAAATTTAGTTTTAAAAAAAATCGACAGCACTTCCTTACTGTATGTATACACACGAATATGTATAAATGAAACAGTAAAGTGTGCTGAGTAAAAACTCGAGCAAGAAGATAATCAATGGAGGTTTGATTTTGATCGAATTGAGAGAGAGAAACAAGAGAAAGAAAACTGTTGGAATTTGAAAACTGAACTGAATTAATTTACAAAACACAACAAAAAAAACGTTAAGTAGGACAACTGGTATGACAATCGAGGAAAGTCACACCGATTGTCTTCCCGATTGTCATACCAGGCAATTGAGAAAACAAAAATACTAAAAATATAACTGGTATGACAATCTGATAGTCATACCGATTGTCATACCAGTACAAAATAAAACCAAATATTATCTGATATATATTGTATTGCTGGCAAGACTATTGATAATCATACCGATTGTCTTGCCAGTTATAAAATTAAACTGAAAATAAAATTAAACACTTATATGTACTGAAATGACTTTCAGCAAGACAATTTCAATTGTCTTGCCGATTGTCATTCTAGTATAAAATTAACTTATACACAGAATTAATACTTATAGTTACAGAATAAATTTATAAAAACAAAAGCAATATTTCAGTAATAATTTTATTTTATTCCAAAAATAGATTTCTGTTGAATTTTAGCAAATAAAATTCATAGAAAAATATTTTTAGAGAAAATAAAATATTCTGAGATATTAAAATTAACAAGTAGAATAAATAAATAAGATAAGATAATAAAACTTACATAGAAATAAGCAAAAAATTATGGAAAATATGATAAAATAAATTTGCAAATAAATTTTTCATTTATGAAAAATTCATTTGTAAATTCATTCAAGAACAGATTTCAGATATTCACAAGTTTAATCACTAAAGCTATTCAACATACCCAATTTACCAACTAATTTGGTAAATGTGGTGTTAGATATATTTGATAATGTCATGGCTAATATGTTTTATGTTTAGATTTCAGATCTTATTTGAACAGAACAAATCAGTACTTAACTGATCAGTACTTATACTGGACGTCAGAACTTAAGGGATATCAGTACTTATGTTATCAGGAGATAAGCATCAGGAGATAGATATCAGAACTTAAGTGCTGAAGGACGATCAGATAAGGACAGTAGCTGATTAAAGTTAAGAAGATCAAGATAAACATAAGAAGAGATATGCATGAAGAAGGAATTCCGTAAAGAATGGAATACTTGGAAGGAAAGATATCTGATTGATATATATTAGGAAGTAGAATTATATTCCATATCAATTAGCGATTATCTTGTAACTGTGTAATATATAAACACAGACATAGGGTTTACACTATAAGTGTTATCATTATCGAGAATATTATTTACTGTAACCCTAGCAGCTCTCGTGATATTTTGTTCATCACTGAGAGATAACAGTTCCAGATTGTAACAGAGTTTATTGTTTCAATAAAGTTTGTTTTCTGTTACATAAGTTCTTGAAGTTTGATTTGATTGTAATAAACACTGTATTCACCCCCTCTACAGTGAAAGTGTGACCTAACAAGTGGTATCAGAGCCTTCTGTTAACACACATACAGTTAAAGATCCAAACACAATCATGTCTGACACAGAAACTCCAACTAAGCCTACCAAAACTGAGGAATCATCAAAGACATCAACTCAGAGTCGATATGAGACTATCAGAGTTCCCATATTGAGACCATCTGAATATCCCGTATGGAAGGTAAGGATGACCATGTTTCTGGAAGCAACAGATCCAGAATACCTTGATAGAATCAAGGAAGGGCCTCACAAACCTACCAAGCTCGCTGTTGTAGTTGCAGGTGAAGCAGCAAAGACCGTACCAAAGGAAAAGAGTGATTACACTGCTGAAGATATAGCATCTATTGCTAAGGATGCCAAGGTACGACACTTATTGCATAGTGCCATTGATAATGTAATGTCAAACAGGGTAATCAACTGCAAGACTGCTAAGGAGATATGGGATGCACTGGAGACAAGGTGTCAAGGAACTGAAACAGTTAAGAAGAACAGGAAGACAATACTCACTCAAGAGTATGAACACTTTGACTCTAGGACTAATGAGTCATTGACTGATGTATATGATAGATTTGTCAAACTCTTGAATGACTTGTCATTGGTTAATAAGGAGTATGATCTTGAAGATACAAACCTTAAATTCCTGTTAGCTCTTCCTGAATGTTGGGATTTGAAGGCAACAACAATAGGAGATAACTACAATCTTGATGAAACAACTCTTGATGAAATCTATGGAATGCTCAAGACTCATGAACTTGAGATGGAACAAAGAAGCAAGAGGAAAGGAGGAAAGTCAAGGACAGTTGCTCTCAAGGCTGAAGAGGAATCCCCCAAACCACCTTCCTCAAAGAAAGACAAGGGTAAAGCTCTTATCATAAAGTCTGATACTGAGTCATCAAGTTCTGAGAGTGATGATGACTCAGATTCTGAAAGCTTGCCTGAAACTGATGCTGATGAGGAGATGATGAAGCTGTGTGCTCTTATGGTGAAAGGAATCACAAAGATTGCATACAGGAAGTTCAGGAAGGGTAAGAAGTTTTCCAGGAAAGGCATAAGTTCTGATAAGAAGAATTTCAGAAGATCTGAAGGAAGAGGAGGAAAGTCTGACAGAGGAGATTACGCTAATGTTAAATGTTATAATTGTGGTGAGAAAGGCCACATATCTCCTGATTGCAAGAAGACCAAGAGTGACAAAGGCAAAGCTCTTGTCACAAAGCAGAAAAGCTGGACAGACACCTCAGACTCTGAAAGTGAGGAGAACTATGCATTGATGGCAAATGCTGATAAATCAAGTTCTGAGAGCAGTTCTGAAGCTGCTGAAACAAAGGTACCTCAGACTACTTATGCTTTTCATACTGATGATATTAATGAGTTGAGAAGATATCTTAAAACCATGTTTGTTAGTTATAGAGATCAAACTTTAACATGTGAAAGATTAACTTCTGAAAATCTTGCTTTTAGGAAAAGAAATGATTTCTTAGAAAAAGAGTTAGTCATGTTCCATCAAACTCAGAAGGATAGAGATGATGCTTTTTATGTTAGGGATGAAGTGCTAAAAATGAATGAATCTCTAAAAATTGAGTTAGAAAAGGAGAGAGAGATTATCAGAACTTGGACTAACTCTGGCAAAACAACTCAAAATTTGCTAAGCAGTGGAAACTGGAAAGAGGGCTTAGGTTATGGAGAAAATAAAAATGAAAAAGGAACTGTAGAAATTAAGCCTGTTGATAAGCAAAAGCCGAAGTTAAAACCTGTTAAGTTTGTAACTGAAAAATCTGAAAATGAGAAATCAGAAGTTAAAAAGGAATTAGCTTCTGACAAACTAAAACAGGAAAAGACAGCTGAAGTTAACATAGGCTTAATGACAAAGAAGCAGCTTAAGCATAAGCTGAAAGATGTTAAGAATGCAAACAAGGTAAAATCACCTAGGAAAAACAGGAATGGAAAGGAAGGTGTGAATAAAAGCAATAACTATAAATCTGTTCCTGATGCTCCTAGGAAAGCGTGTCATAACTGTGGAAGTTCTAACCATCTGGCTTCTTTTTGCAGGAAGAATAAGAATATTAACTCCTTATCTTCAAAATCAGGAGTTAAGAGTCAGTCTGTTAGATACAAACCACAAAATCCTTGTTTTCATTGTGGTAGTTTATGGCATTCCATTTATACTTGTAAGGAATATCATAGTTTGTACTATGATTATTATCAAATAAAACCTTCTTTAAAGAAAGTTTATGTTGTTCCTTCTAGTGTAAGTTTTGATTCAAAGTCTGGTAGTATAAGTTCTGATAAGAAAACTGTTAACATAAAATCTGATGCTAAATCCGCTGCAAATGTTAACAAACCTAAAAAGGCCAAAGGATCCAAGCAAGTCTGGGTCCTTAAAACTAATAATTAGTGGTCTTTTTGATTGCAGGGCAACAGGAAAAATATTTTAGTTCTGGACAGTGGATGTTCAGGACATATGACTGGAAATAAGGCCCTGCTATCAGACTTTGTGGAGAAAGCTGGCCCAAGTGTTTCTTATGGAGATGGCAACATTGGAAAAACTTTGGGATATGGCAATATCAATCTTGGGAATGTCATCATTAAAGATGTAGCTCTGGTCTCAGGACTTAAACACAACTTACTGAGTATAAGTCAAATCTGTGACAGAGGTTATCATGTTGATTTCTTTGCAGAACATTGTGAAATAGTTAGTAAATCTAAAGAAAAAATTGTTCTGAAGGGATTCAGGCGTGGTAACATTTATGAAGCTAAGCTTTCAACAAGTTCTGATGGTTCTGCAATCTGTTTAGTGAGTAGAGCCTCAACTGAAGAAAGCTGGAATTGGCACAAGAAACTCTCTCATTTAAACTTCAACAAGATAAATGAACTGATCAAGAAAGATCTTGTGAGAGGACTGCCAAAATCAGTGTTTGTTCCTGATGGTCTTTGTGACTCATGTCAGAAGGCTAAACAAAGAAAATCTTCGTTCAAGAGCAAGACTGAATCATCAATTCTTGAGCCTTATTATCTACTTCATGTTGATCTATTTGGTCCAGTGAATGTCATGTCTATTGCAAAGAAGAAATATGCGTTGGTCATAGTAGATGAGTTCACCAGATACACATGGGTGTATTTCTTGCACACAAAAAGTGAAACTGCATCTATCCTGATTGATCATGTCAAACATCTGGATAAATTGATCAAAGATTCTGTGAAAATTTTGAGGAGTGATAATGGCACTGAATTCAAGAATCTGATAATGGAAGAGTTCTGCAAAAATCATGGAATAAAGCAGGAATTTTCTGCTCCTGGAACTCCACAGCAAAATGGAGTTGTTGAAAGGAAGAATAGAACTCTCATTGAAGCTGCACGAACAATGCTTGAAGAAGCAAAGCTTCCAACCTATTTCTGGGCTGAAGCTGTGCAGACTGCTTGTTTTACTCAAAATGCAACACTCATTAACAAGCATGGAAAAACACCATATGAGATGGTGAAGAACAAGAAGCCAAATCTCAAATACTTTCATGTATTTGGATGTAAGTGTTTTGTTCTCAAGACTCATCCTGAACAGCTATCCAAGTTTGATCTAAAAGCTGATGAGGGAATCTTTGTTGGATATCCACTTTCTACAAAAGCCTTCAGAGTCTATAATTTGAGAACAAAAGTGGTCATGGAATCTATCAATGTCTCTTTTGATGACAAGAAGATCACTGGACTTGAAGATTGCATTGATCATGATCAGCTGAGATTTGAAAATGAAGATTCATATTCTGATACCTCAAGTCCTGACAGTCTAAGTCCTGATACTGTAAATTCTGATGGATTAAACTCTGATGTTATTGAAACTGTGGTGACTACGTCAAAGGAAGATGCACCAATGCAGGGGGAGCATACTCAAGATATTATCACATCTCAAGAAGCATCAGAACATACATCTGGCTCTTCAAATTCTGATTCGTCAAGTTCTGATAAGCCAAGTACTGACAGTACTGAAAATCTAAATGCTGAAGGATCCAACTCAGAGAGCATAGTTTCAGGGGGAGCATCAGAAAATGAAACCGAAGACAGCATGAATCATGGGGGAGCATCCAGTTCTAGAGAAAATCTTCCATCTGCAAGGAAGTGGACAAAATCACATACACCTGATTTGATAATTGGAAATCCTGAGGCAGGTGTCAGAACTAGAACAGGTACTTCGAATGAATGTCTTTACAATTCTTTTCTCTCTCAGTCTGAGCCAAAGAAAGTGGAAGAAGCTCTTCAAGATGCTGATTGGGTGCAAGCAATGCAGGAAGAGTTGAATGAATTTGAAAGAAACAAAGTCTGGACCTTAGTGCCAAGACCTAAGAATAGATCGGTTGTTGGTACAAAGTGGGTATTCAGAAACAAAACTGACAGTGATGGCATAATTGTAAGGAACAAGGCAAGGCTGGTTGCAAAAGGATATTCTCAACAGGAGGGAATTGACTATGATGAAACATTTGCGCCAGTTGCTAGGTTAGAAGCCATAAGGATATTCATGGCTTATGCTGCTCACAAAAAGTTTACTGTCTTTCAAATGGATGTGAAAAGTGCTTTTCTCAATGGAGAATTGGAAGAGGAAGTATATGTTGAACAACCTCCAGGCTTTGTAGATTCCAAACATCCAGATTATGTCTACAGGCTTGATAAAGCACTTTATGGACTTAAGCAAGCTCCTAAAGCATGGTATGAGACTTTAGCTCAGTTTCTTCTGGAAAGTGGATTCAACAGAGGAACTATTGACAAAACACTGTTCTATCTCAACCATGGCAAGGAGTTACTTTTGATCCAGATTTATGTTGATGATATTATTTTTGGGTCTCCAAATGACAAACTTTGCAAAAAGTTTGCCAAACTAATGCAGTCAAGATATCAGATGAGTATGATGGGAGAACTTAGTTATTTTCTGGGCCTTCAAGTCAAGCAGAGTGAAGAAGGAACTTTTATTTGTCAATCTAAGTACACCAGAAACTTGCTGAAGAAATTTGGAATGCAAGACTGTTCAAGTGCATCCACTCCCATGGCCACTGCAACAAAACTGGATAAGGATACTGGTAATTCAGTAGATATTACTGATTACAGAGGTATGATTGGCTCACTTCTCTATCTAACTGCTAGTAGACCAGATATCATGTTTGCTACCTGTCTTTGTGCAAGATTTCAAGCAGATCCAAGAGAACCTCACTTAACAGCTGTAAAAAGAATCTTTAAGTATCTTAAAGGAACAGCTGATCTAGGATTATGGTATCCTAGAGAATCAGATTTTAAATTAATAGGTTACTCAGATGCAGATTTTGCAGGTTGCAAAATTGACAGGAAAAGCACAAGTGGTAGCTGCCAATTTCTTGGAGGCAGGTTGGTTTCTTGGTATAGCAAGAAACAAAAGTCAATTTCCACATCAACTGCAGAAGCAGAGTATATTGCTGCAGGAAGCTGCTGTGCACAGATTCTTTGGATGAAGAATCAGTTACTGGATTATGGGTTAACATACTTCAAAATCCCTCTTTACTGTGATAATCAAAGTGCTATTGCTATGACAGGTAATCCAGTTCAACACTCTATGACAAAGCACATCAGCATCAGGTACCATTTCATCAGGGAACATGTGGATGAAGGTACAGTGGAATTGCATTTTGTTCCCACAGATCAACAAGTAGCAGATATCTTCACAAAACCACTGTGTGAAGCTACCTTTACAAAATTGGTAAATGAACTTGGAATGATTTCAGAGGCATTTTCTCAAACACATTACAGGTTACCGTTTTCTTTTCAAAACATAATGGCACCCAAGGACATTCTCTTTGATGGAGCAAAGTTTGTTCCTAATAACTTCTCTGCGATACTACACACTACAGAGGCACCCTCTGAACTTCATTTTATTCAGGACTTTCTCACAAGTTCTGATATTGGGTTTGCTCTATCTGAGCCTACATCAATTTCTGGGGTTCAAGTACTGGAGTTTTGGAGGAGTGGAGTATATGACAATGGTGGTGCTCACGGGTCCCCAAGTTTAATATTTTCATCAGGGGAAAATGAGTATGTTGTGACTCTGTCTACGGTTAGACAGGCATTACAGCTTCCTGAGGACTGTGTTTATTCTACTGTTGATGACTCAGTTCTTCAAAATATGATGGTTAGTCTGGGATATGAAGGAACATTGACCAAGCTTGGACAGTTGAAGAGATCTTTCATACGGAGGGAATGGAGTTTCTTCTTTGATTGTATTACCAAAGCTTTCGCCAACAAATGTACAAATTTTGATGCAATTCCCATATTCAGCCAACAAATCGGGTATGCACTTCTAAATCACACTGATTTTGATTATGCACAGTGCAGTTTTGGGTTTTATTGGGGATAGGATGACAGAAGATCGCAATACTGTATATTTTGCAAGATTTTGTCAGCTTATTTATAATTTTTGTTGTAATTCCCCCCAAAATTTTGGTGATCTCATTCCATCTTTCAGAATAACTAAGAGAGCTTTTACTGATTTATTATCTTCTGATAATAAAAAGGCTGTGTTAAGACCCCTCTTAATACCTTTATCTGTCAAACAAGCCTTAATCACCTATGATCCTGTTAAGTACACTGCACTTTATCCTGATGTTCAAACATCAGAACCTGGTTCATCAGCACCTACCATCTCTACTCAGCCACCTCAAACTTCTCAACCATCTCTCAGAACATATCTCAAGTCCTATGTGAAACCTACATCTTCCAAGCCAAAGAGAACAAAGACTGTTTCTCACACACCTCAGAAGAAGAGGAGGATCACCTTGAGAGATGACTCAGATTCTGAGGAACCGATTCTTTCTTCAGAACCTGTGGTAACTGCAACTGAGAAAAAGATTTCTCAGAAGGATTCTGAACTTGGAGGATCTAAGCTTCTCAAGAGGCTTAGAAAAATGACAATTCCTAACACTTCCAAGGACTCTAAATTACCAAGGACATACAAGAAACAGAGGGCAAAAAGGCCAGTTTCAGATGATGAGGAGGAAGCAGCTAAGGAAGGGGATCAGGAATCTCTGATCTCACAAGAAAAAGAATTTGCTCCAGTTACTTCTTCTCCATCCACTCCATCTCAGGAAACTGTATCTGACAAGGCTAATTTCCCATCTGTGTCTCTTGGTCATCAAGGCACAAGTGCTGATAATGCTGATCAACACTTAGTTGTGCCTGGAGTAATTTTCTTAGAAGCTCCAACAACAACAAATCTTTTGCCAACAACTGTTACTGATGCTATTAAAACTCCGGAATTATCTAAGTCACCTTCTCTGCATCTAGACACTGATGATCAGACTTTAGGTGAGCATCAGGATTTGGCTGTTGATCAGAACTTAGCATCAGATCAGCAATTAGAGGATGCTGACGCCTCCATTGCTACTCACACTGCTATTATATCAGATGATGCTGATTCTATAAGTTCTGATGCTGCACATGCTGGAGATACTGGTGATGCTGCTCCAACTGCAAATACTGATGCAGCAGGTCCTTCAGGACACATTCCTCTTTCTAAGTCTGAACTAGTAAAGAAGTATGTTACAGAGGAACCACCAGTGCCTTGGAGTGAAACTCCTGCAGGACAGGAGTGGACTAAGGAATGGAACTCAGTCTCATGTATTCCATCTGCGTTACATCTTACTGAGCACTTTACTAAAGCTGATGAAATATTAAATTCTGATGATTTCAAAGCTCAGCTTCGTGTCACTGCATTGAGTACTAAAAATCTACAAGGTCTTCATTCAACTACTCATGCTGAAATACACAAGATTTAGGAGAACTTTACCAAACAAGAACAAGTTTGGAAACTTGATAAGAAAAAGTTCTTTCAACCATCTATGGACAGGATTGCTTATATTGAGAAGACTCAAGATCGCCAACAAGCACAGATTGATAAAATTCTGCAAAATCAAGCTTCTCAGCAATCACAACTGACAGAAATCCAATCTTCAGTGGAATTGCTTATCTCTCTTCTACTTCCTGCTGATGCCAAAAAGGGGGAGAAAGTGATTAAGTCCAAATGCAAGGATGACAAGACACTGCAAGGAAAGGATGATGAAAAAGATGACCAAGGAAACTCTGGAATGGGTGGAGGTCATAGTCAAAGTAAAAGATTCTCATCAAGAAATGCTGAAATTGCAAGTCACAGGATAAGTTCTGATACTGGGAAGAGATTAAGTTCTGATACTGGTAAAAGAATAAATTCTGATGAACTTCTAGATCTTGATGAAGAAATGTCAAGACAGTTATTTCTTCAAGAAAATCCAGGAATGGACTTGGAAAGTTTAAAGGAAGAAGAAGCTAGACTTAAATCAGAGAAAGTCACATCTAAATCCGAAGCTTCTGGTAAAAAGTCACTTCCAAAACTGAAAGGTATTGTGATTAAAGAAAAGGCACAAACTGAAGCAACATTTGCTAAATCACAACCAAAGATAGATCCAAGATCCAAGGGTAAAGAAAAGGTTGGTGAACCTGTTAAAGTTTATGTACCTCCTGAAGATGAAGAAATTACTGATGACAAAGATAATCTTGCTCTGACTTCAAGAAAAGTTCTTAAAACAACCTCTGACACAGCTCAAGTTGTTCAGAGTCAAGAAATTAAAAGTTCTGATATTCAAAAGAAGCAAGTAACCTCTGACACAGCTCAAGTTAACTTGATATCAGAAGGAAGATCAAAAACACTCCTACCAGGATTCACTAAAGCAAAACAAACTCAACCTTTGAAGACTACTGCAAGTCGTTTTGAAGCTAGAGTAGTTACTGGAAAGGAAGCAAGAGATAAAACTGGATTGGGAAGTGCTGATGAAAGAAGAGTACACAACACTACCAATGATCCAACTTCCTTGTGTGAACCAGGAATTGGAGCAACTCCTGAAAGATTGAATCAATTGGAATCTGTACAAATAGTTTACCATACCTACTTGAAGGAACACATCTTGTTGTATTTCATGACAGATGGTAGGGTTTATCATATAAGACAAAATGCCATTCCATTGAAGTATTTTGAAGAATTGGAGCATGTATTATTCTTACTTCAAGTGGATGACAGATTGACAGGGACTGCTGCAAATTATTTGAAAGAACAGATTCAGAGACAGAAAAGACTTTATTCTGTTAAGTCTGACAGCATATATGTTCCAAAGTACAGAAATCACAATGGTGATATTGTTGATATGAAGCCTAATACTGCACAGATCAGAACATATCTTGGTATTAAGGGGCTTGAATTCAATCTAGAGTCTGACAAAGCTTATGTCATAAGACTAGATCGGGAGTTGAGAAAAGCAAAGATTAATGATCTCAGAGCTGCAATATTTCAAACTGGTGAAGATACTGCAGAGCTTAAAGATGTCAAACGGAGAATGATTGATGAACTCAGATATGCTGAGAAATGTTTGTTGAAGAATTATCTCAGAACAACTCCTGACATCAGAGAGATCAGAAAATGATGAAGCCAAGTCAAAGATCTACAACTACTTAAATTCTGATGTGTATACAGACTAAAGTTGTTATCAGAAGTTGAATTGGTAAAAGCTTTAAGGACTGTAAGTTGTAGTTATCTTGTCTATTTCTCATGCATTTGTACTTAATGTTTTTGACATCATCAAATATCTGTTAAACTTGTATATTTTGCTAATTTACAAGTTGGGGGAGATTGTTAGATATATTTGATAATGTCATGGCTAATATGTTTTATGTTTAGATTTCAGATCTTATTTGAACAGAACAAATCAGTACTTAACTGATCAGTACTTATACTGGACGTCAGAACTTAAGGGATATCAGTACTTATGTTATCAGGAGATAAGCATCAGGAGATAGATATCAGAACTTAAGTGCTGAAGGACGATCAGATAAGGACAGTAGCTGATTAAAGTTAAGAAGATCAAGATAAACATAAGAAGAGATATGCATGAAGAAGGAATTCCGTAAAGAATGGAATACTTGGAAGGAAAGATATCTGATTGATATATATTAGGAAGCAGAATTATATTCCATATCAATTAGCGATTATCTTGTAACTGTGTAATATATAAACACAGACATAGGGTTTACACTATAAGTGTTATCATTATCGAGAATATTATTTACTGTAACCCTAGCAGCTCTCGTAATATTTTGTTCATCACTGAGAGATAACAGTTCCAGATTGTAACAGAGTTTATTGTTTCAATAAAGTTTGTTTTCTGTTACATAAGTTCTTGAAGTTTGATTTGATTGTAATAAACACTGTATTCACCCCCTCTACAGTGAAAATGTGACCTAACATGTGGATTCATCAAGAGGTTTAGTGAAAATATCTGCTATTTGTTCTTCTGTTGGAACAAAAAATAGTTCAACAGTACCATTCATGACGTGCTCTCTAATAAAATGATACATGATGTCAATGTACTTGGTCCTTGTATGCTGCACAGGGTTGTTGGTGATGGCTATTACACTTGTATTATCACACATAATAGGTATTTTGTTCAATACAGAGCCATAGTCCCGTAGCTGATTCCTAATCCACAAGATCTGAGCACAGCAGCTTCCAGCAGCAATATATTCAGCCTCGGCCGTTGAATTGGAAACTGTTTGTTGTTTCTTGCTGTACCATGAGACTAGTCTGCTACCTAGGAATTGACAACTCCCCGAGGTGCTTTTCCTATCAACAACACTTCCTGCGTAATCTGAATCTGTATATCCAACAAGGTTAAAACTTGATTCTTTAGGGTACCAAATACCTAGATTTGGTGTTCCCTTAAGATATCTCAAGATTCGTTTAACAGCAACGAGATGAATATCTCTAGGATCTGCTTGGAATCTTGCACATAAGCATGTAGCATACATAATATCTGGTCTACTTGCAGCAAGATAGAGTAACGAGCCAATCATACCTCTGTAACTTGTGACATCTACCTTAATGGAGTTTTCACATGGTCCAAGCTTGACAGCTGTAATTGACGGAGTCCTTGCTGATACAGAATCCTCTAGATTGTACTTTTTGAGGAGTTCCTTGAGATACTTGGATTGACAAATAAAAGTTCCATCTAACCTTCGATTTACTTGTAATCCAAGAAAGAACTTCAGCTCTCCCATCATGCTCATTTCAAATTTGCTGTGCATTAACTTAGCAAATCTCTTACAGAGATTATCATTAGTAGACCCAAATATTATATCATCCACATAGACTTGGACTAATATAGTATCATTCTTATGCTTTTTAGAAAAGAGAGTTTTTTCTATGACACCTCTAATAAAGCTATTTTCAATAAGAAATTCAGAGAGAGTGTCATACCATTTTCTCGGAGACTGTTTGAGTCCATAGATAGCCTTGAAAAGAAAGTAGACAAAATCCAAATGATCTGGATCTTCAAAACCAGGAGGTTGCTCTACATACACCTCTTCATCCAGCTTTCCATTCAGAAAGGCATTCTTGACATCCATTTGATAAACTTTAAAGTTAGAGAATGCTGCAAATGCTATAAATATCCTTATGGTCTCTAGTCTAGCCACTGGAGCATAGGTTTCATCATAATCAATGCCTTCCGCTTGAGAATACCCTTTAGCTACCAGTCTTGCTTTATTTCTTGTAACCACACCATCTTCATCTAGTTTATTCCTGAATACCCACCGAGTACCAACAGCTTTCTTGTGTGTAGGTCTAGGTACCAGTTTCCAGACTTGTTGATGTTCAAACTGATTAAGTTCATCTTGCATAGCAATCACCCAATCTGGATCAGTCAGTGCTTCTTCAATCTTCTTAGGTTCCATCTCAGAAAGAAATCCTGAGAATAGACACTCATTTTGAGTAGCACGTCTAGTTCTGACTCCAACATCTGGATCACCAATAATCAACTCAAAAGGATGAGCTTTATTCCAGACAGTCTGTCTTGGAAGATTTGATCTTGATGATTCGCCTTGAAATTTATTGGGATGTTGTGTCCTACTAGTTGATCCTTCAGCATCTCCCCCTGAGTTGTTGCCATGTTGACTTGAAGATTCTCCGTCAGTAGCAGTGGTATCTCCATTGTTGCCAAAGTTTCCATCACCATTACCTTGAGTATCATCATGATTAACAGGTTCTTCACCAGCAACAACCTCAGGTACTTGATCATGTTCTTATTCTGAATCTGACATATCATCAAACTTCAGTTTCTCAGAAGGATCTTCAGTTTGGATACTAGGGAGTTTAGTGTCATCAAATGTAACATTGACACTTTCAGTTACTTTGTATTGATCAATGATATACACCCTGTATGATCTTCTTCCATATCCAACAAAAATACCCTCATATGCCTTTGCCTCGAATTTACCACGACGATCATCTCCATCCTTGAGCACGAAGCATCTGGCACCAAATACATGAAAGTATTTGATAGAAGGTTTCTGTTCATTCATAATCTCATAGGGAGTCTTCATGAAGTCTTTGTTGATTAGAGTTCGATTCTGAGTATAACATGCAGTGTTGACAGCTTCAGCCCAAAAGTACATTGGAAGACCTGATTCACTTAACATAGTTCTTGCAGCTTCAATTAATGTACAATTCTTCCTTTCTTCCACTCCATTTTGTTGAGGGGTTCTAGGAGCTGAAAATTGTCTGGTAATCCCTTTGTCTGTACAGAATCCATTGAGAAGTGAATTCTTGAATTTTGTACCATTATTTGACCTTATTGCTCTAACAGGGACATTAGAATCTAACTCGATCAACTTGATATGATCAATCACAACTTGTGGTGTTTCATCCTTGGAGTGAAGGAATAAAACCCACGTATACTTGGAATAGTCATCAACTATCACAAGACAGTAACCCTTCTTTGACATCGAAAGAACATTAACTGGTCCAAATAAATCCATGTGCAGTAATTGCAGAACACCAGTTATGGAGGATGTGTCAGTGCCTTTGTGACTTGCTTTCTTTGACTTTCCTTTCTGGCAGGCCTCACACAGTCCTTCTGGGGAGAATTCCAGCTGAGGAAGACCTCTGACCAATTCTCTTTTGACAAGAGAATTCATTGTTTTGAAATTGAGATGGGAAAGTCTCTTGTGCCATAGCCAACTCTCATCTGACGATGCCTTTGCATAGAAACAATTGACTTCAGGATTGCTTCCACAGTTCATGTCAGCTACGAACAGATTTCCTTTCCGGATTCCCATCAAGGAGGGTTTTTCACTTTTCTTGTGCAGAATCTGACACTTCAGCTTGTCGAATAAAACATTGTAGCCGTTGTCACAGAACTGACTAATGCTAAGAAGATTATGTTCAAGTCCTTGCACAACATACACATTTTCAATGATAACATTACCAGCTTGCAAACAGCCATATCCCTCAGTAAACCTTTGTTGTTATCTCCAAAGGTAACCACTGGGCCAGCTTTCTCAACCACATTTGATAGCAGGGCTCTATCTCCGGTCATATGTCTTGACGATCCGCTGTCAAGAATCCACACTACCGGTTGTACCTGTTTAATGCCCTGTAATACAAATGGATTAGACCTTCTTCGGAACCCAAGCTTGGTTGGGTCCGGCATACTTGTAAAATTGGCCTTTATCAGGCAAAACAACATTCTTAGCTTTAATGTTCTCAACTTTCTCAATGACTGGACATTTGACCTTGTAAACAGCCTTGACAAATTTCTGTTTAGGCTTACAAATGTCTCCTTTCTAACTTTAGGAGGACTAGCAGTCTTAAGACCTATCATGTTTCCTATTATTCACATGCTGACGAGGAGTAGTCTTATCATTAGAAACATGCTTATCATTAAAATAAGCATACATCAAATTAAAAGCACAAGACATACAATCAGGAACACCACATGCTTTATGAGAGGGATTAACAATAGGCAACTTATGCATGGTAGACATGGCATTTTTATTATCCAACTCATGTGTGTCTGAGTTAAGTCTCAGTTGCTTTCACAACTTTGACTGGAACCTTTGACACACTTGACTTGGAAACAACTTTCTCATTAGCAAGATCTTCAACACAGATTTCTTCTTGAATAATAAATGAGGTATCATCAAATGGTTCAACAATTAATTCTTTATAGAGAGGTTCATCAACACCCTTAAGCACATGTGGTACTTCCCTACCTTTAGCACAGACATGAGGAGGGGAGTTTATGCCTAATTTTCCAATAGCAACATTGTAATCATAACCTATTCCAGATGTTTGATTAATAACTTGCTTATTGTAAAACTCTTTGGACTTCGAACAAGAATTAAAGTAAGCTTTAACCTTAGCCTCAAGACCGGTGATCTTGTCTTTGAGAATAGTTTCGAGTTGTCTATAACAGTCAACTCTATTCTCTAGAAAAGATACTTGTTCTTTTAATTTATCTTGATTAATGTGCACAAGTCTTAATTCATTGACCTCTTTCTCAAGGTCTTTGATTTGTTGATTTAACATTTCATTATCACGACGAGCACAATCTAAGGAACCTCCTAGATGATAAACTAATTCAGCATCAATAAATTTTACCTCTTTTCTTGATGATGAGGTATTTGCATCACTAGCCATGAGAGCAAGATTCCCAACTTCTTCATCTTCACTGTCAGTATCATCCCAGCTTCTTCCCTTTGCCAGGTAAGCCCTTTCAGATTTACTCTTCTGATTAGAATCATAAGAGTTCTTCCTAACTTGTTTTGGCTTCCTGCATTCTGTGGCAAAGTGTCCCAACTCATTGCAGTTGAAGCATCGAATGGTGCTTCGATCAACCATCCCTGTTTTGTACCCACCACTGCTGGTGTTAGAGGATGAATATCCACCTTTCTGGAATCTATTGTAGTTGGACTTATACTTGAACTTGGGATTCCTCTTGAATCTGACATTGGAGAATCTCTTGACAATCAGGGCCATTGACTCATCTTCCAATTGCTCCAGTTCTTCCAAGGAATAAAAATCATCTCCTGATTGATTTGTAGTAGGAGTATCAAATTCTGCTACTATCACATTTTCTTCAGCCTTGGAAGACTGTACCATTCTTTCTGACTGTTGAGATTGTTGTTGTTGTTGTGGTTGTTGTTGTTGTTCTTCAGCTACTAGAGCAGTAGACGTGCTGACCACTCTTCCTTTCCCGTAGACGTGCTCCAGATTCCAAAATAAATTGCACAATCCAGCCATGGTGTGGGGAGGTGTTCTCAATATTAACAAAATTAAAAATTAAAAATTAAAAAATTGTAATCTTGTAAAATAGTTAGAGCATGCCATGTTAGACTAAATAGTTGTATATTCAAACATTAGTTCATATAAATTACATCAAATCATATTGTTGTATAATATGTTAGTTGTATAGCATTGCATAATATAAGTATGATCTCAAATTTCTAGTAGTCCAAGTTAGTGGCCTATGATGATATTATGTGTGGCTTGTTTTAACTAAGTCTTGCGATGATCATTTGATGTTTCAATGCGTAGTATCACTAGTGAAGAACTTATTTCCTTACATAATCTTATGATGCTCTAGAATTGAGATCGTGATAATCTTTCTTCTTGAGGGGTAGCTCCTTGTTGATAATTAGAATTATGGCTATTCATTTTTTAGCTTAGTACGTAAATTCTTAAGTTTAGGGGAAGAGTTGAGATGTAAATTTCTTTGAAAAAACAAAAAAAAATTGTACGAATAGTAGTAATGAAGTATACGTAAAAAAATGGTATGATTGACTAGGTTGGGCTCACTAATACTCGAGTAATTAAGTCTGAGGGAACTTTGTGCCTAGTAACCTAAATCCTTTTATGGTTTGGGATTGCTTACCTAACACTCACTATATGGGTATTAGAGCAATAATCTTTAGGGATGTAACGAATGAAAATTTTGCGATGTAATTATACGAATAAAATATAGTTTTGTGATCTAATTATGGATTATGTGGATTTAAATATAAAGTTATATAATTTTGTGACTTATGTATAATTTTTATGAAAGGGAACATATAATGTCTCATTCCAGTTTGATGAGTCAGCAAAAGGCATAAACGATGTTTTGGTCGGGCCGTCAGGTAGAACGGGACCCGCAGTGCGAAAGAAGGATTTAATGAAAAGGATTAAAAATAAGAAAATTAGTGGATTGTATTAAAATATGAAAAATATTGAGTCTTCTGTGTGTTTATGTGGTTTGGATTCGTAATTAAGAAAGTTGTATTGTTATTTGAATTATCGGATAAATGTTATACGCGTAATTATCTATTAAAAGGGAAATTATGTGTTGAGGTGTACAAATATGAAATGTGGTTAATGTTATTATGTGATATATGATATTTGGAAGTAACAAGTGTGATTCTTTAATTCGTGAGTTTTTAAATATTTCTCAAAAGGATTTATTTGGTAAAATAAGGATTATTGATCCTTATATATTTTAATAAAATTATTAAAGTATGATCAAAGTGTGATATTTGTTTTCTTATCCTTGGAATAGTCCTAGAGACTTTCTAAAAATATTAGTTAATTTTTTTTGATATTATGATATTTTAAAATGATTTTCCAAATGTTATTTCTATTATTTGTGAGTTATTTGTAAAATCCATAGAAAACAGCCTGAGTGCTCAAAAATTATTTTGAAAATTCGGGGCATAAGCTAATTTTATATTCCTTATTATAAATATATTATTCTTGGCTTTTTATACCTTTCGGAATTGATTTACATTATTGAATTATGTTTTGCACAAAAGCGAAAGACAAGAAAGAAATCGGAATTAGCTAATTACTATATTGCCCCTAATGCAATATATATACTCCCTCCTTCTCCCTTTCCTCCTGTCACTCTCTCTCACTCTCTCTCTCTCTCTCTCTCTCTCTCTCTAACCTCTCGGTAATCTCTCACTCTCCTCTATTTCTTTGCCGATTTTGGGTGGTTTTCAGATATGAGACCATTTATGTGCTCGATTTTCTGTTCTTTATAGCTATGTGTACTTGCATGTGATTTCTTGAGGTTTCCGAAAAACCCAATTCGGGGTTGATCGGTTCTTGATGGAATTGATTTTTGGTTATGATTTTGTTGATTATACAAGTATTTAGTGATTAAAAACGAGGTTATAGGTGAAGTTTGGTTGGAAACCCCGAAGGGGCACCACCGAATTATGCCGCCGTCAGCAGTGAACCACCGGTGAGCCGACAGGGATGATGATGCTCTTTGAGTCCGATATTTATGCAAACTACTTCGTTTTAAATTCAAATTTTTTTATGGATGCGTGTATTTGTGGATTTTTTTCAGAATTTTTAAGGTTTAATTTCTTGAGTTATGGTTTGAATATGATATGATTGGAATTATTAATTGTGGTTATGTATTGGATTAATAAAATAAGGATGTATGCTAAAATTCTGTGGAGTTTGGATTTATAAAATTTAAAATTCGTATCCCTATTCGAGTTTGATTCAAATTTTAATAATTCAGGTGGAATTATTTAGTTTAATTCGGTTATGAACCGAATTTTTGTAAAAATGATTAATTCAAGAAATTTTAGGAATTTGTTGTGATGTGTTGAATATAACTTAGAGAATTGAAAGTCGAACTTGTGTTTAACTTAGTATTGAATGCAAAATATGTGTTGATGTGCTAATTTGGTGTTCGATAACCTTAAGAGGTCAACGTTATAATCGTGTGTATCATGTATGATTGGTTGTTGTGATTGGAAAGTCTAGAATATGCTAAAGTCGAATTGCATGCAAAGTGATATGTGTTTATTATTAAGTTGCTATATGATATATGCTAAAGTCGAGTTGCATGCTATGTTTTGAATGTGTAATATGTTAATCCTTGGGTTATGGTGTGAAAGGATGTTCTAAAATTTAAGTATTAGGAATATATTAGGTTGTGATTGATTGTTGTTATTGAGCAAGGTTAGCGTATTTACGAATACTTCATGCCCGATTTCTGAAAGAAACTATAGATATATATATAAGGAATATAGTCGATATGATTTAATGAGATTTAGTGTCGGATTATGTGAATTTCTGATTACTTGCTATGTGTAAAATGTCGAGTTAATCGGGGATATAAAGCATATAAATGTGTTAACCTATTATGTGTTACGTGTGATATGTATATAAGATAAGCGATTATCACGATTGGGGTTGATAGTTAGACGTTCTGAGAAACATTGGGAATTGATAAGGTTTCTAATTAGGGTTCATTTTGTATTGTATATTTGGAAAGCGAATACATTCAGGCTAGGAAAGGAAAGAGGTCTTAGGTGAAAGTAGCTCAAATTCTGTGAGACAAGATAGCTTTCTGAGGCCAGTAACTCTGCCTTCTATTGTGAATTGATTATAGAGAGGATATTGATAATATGCGCTGATAGAGTAAAGAATCTTCGTAATATTGTTATTGAACCTTGTGATAAACCCTGATAGTAGCCTTTTGTTTCAAGTACTTATACCCTATTTTCTTTATATTTTTGCTATCCTTGTGATCCTTTGACCCTAAGCGACGTAATGAATCTTTCCTATTCAATACCTTGTTAACCTAGATCCGTATGAAGGTAAACTTGTGCCATGCTCATGTGTCATTCTTTGAAACTATCTTGATAACATCCTTGTTATACCCTGCTTAATGATTGATCATTTCTCAAACCTGGGCAGCCCTTCGGGAGGCAAAAACGTAGTATGGATGAGATTTGCTTGGGTTGATGGAGCTTGGTTGGTGGAACTAAGTTTGAAGATCAAAAACCTTGAATATATGATATATACTTATGAGAGAGAAGGTTTTTGAGATGAAGTATTTGGGTTTGGATTTTAGAGAGTATGTAGAGAGAATACTTGTTCTTTTAATTTATCTTGATTAATGTGCACAAGTCTTAATTCATTGACCTCTTCCTCAAGGTCTTTGATTTGTTGATTTAACATTTCATTATCATGACGAGCACAATCTAAGGAACCTCCTAGATGATAAACTAATTCAACATCAGTAAATTTTACCTCTTTTCCTGATGATGAGGTGTTTGCATCACTAGCCATGAGAGCAAGATTCCCAACTTCTTCATCTTCACTGTCAGTATCATCCCAGCTTCTTCCCTTTGCCAGGTAAGCCCTTTCAGATTTACTCTTCTGATTAGAATCATAAGAGTTCTTCCTAACTTGTTTTGGCTTCCTGCATTCTGTGGCAAAGTGTCCCAACTCATTGCAGTTGAAGCATCGAATGGTGCTTCGATCAACCATCCCTGTTTTGTACCCACCACTGCTGGTGTTAGAGGATGAAGATCCACCTTTCTGGAATCTGTTGTAGTTGGACTTGTACTTGAACTTGGGATTCCTCTTGAATCTGACATTGGAGAATCTCCTGACAATCAGGGCCATTGACTCATCTTCCAATTGCTCCAGTTCTTCCAAGGAATAAAAATCATCTTCTGATTGATTTGTAGTAAGAGTATCAAATTCTGCTACTATCACATTTTCTTCAGCCTTGGAAGACTGTACCATTCTTTCTGACTGTTGAGATTGTTGTTGTTGTTGTGGTTATTGTTGTTGTTCTTCAGCTACTAGAGCAGTAGACGTGCTGACCACTCTTCCTCTCCCGTAGACTTCCTTCTGCTGAATCTGCTCCAACTCATAGGTTTTTAGCACACCATAGAGCCTTTCCAAAGAAATCTCACTCAGATCTCTTGCTTCTCTTATGACAGTGATTCTATGTTCGAGATGAGTTGGCAGTGTTAAAAGGAACTTTTTGTTGACCTCCCTGATTGAATAGTATTTACCATTAATGTTCAGGTTGTTGATCAATGCATTGTACCTCACAAACACTTCAGTGATTCCTTCTCCTGGATTGGATTTAAAGTATTCATACTCAGAGGTTAGGATTTCTAACTTATTCTCCCTAACTTCCTCTGTGCCTTCATTAATCACCTCAATAGTTTCCCAGATGTATTTGGAATCTTTACAGTTCATCACATGTCTATTCATCAAGGGATCAAGGGAATCTACTAAAATTAATTGAAGGCTAGCATCCAGGGAGGCTTCTTCTTTTTCAGCAGGAGAAAAATCCTCAGGATTCTTTACATAAGTTCTAGCTTTGGTAATCACCACATCATTTTCTATTACCTCTGGTTCAATAACCATCGAAATTTTTGGACCCTTCTTCAACACTTCCAGATATTTGGGATTTACAACTTGTAAAAACAATAGCATCTTCTTCTTCCACATAACATAATTTTCTTTATCGAATAGTGGAATTTTAATGGTTCCAACTTTTTGTGTAGTCATTATGAATTTTTGAGTAAATAAAAATTCGAGGAGTGAAAGAATCACAAAAGTCTAGGATCTTGATTTGTTCGTTAATCAGAAGGCTCTGATACCAATTGTTAGGTCTCAATATGTTTGTAGAAGGGGGGTTGAATACAAACAATACCGTTTAATCAAATAAAATGCGGAATAAAAAAGTGAAACAAAATTCAAGTTAAATACAACTATTATTAAACTTGAAAGGTGTTACAACAACGGTATCGTTTACAAGGGATTAATCTCAAATAAATTATTCCAAATCTAGAATATATTCGACATGAACTTTTTCTATTTTTGAAATAAAAAGGATCAAATACTAAAAGCAATTTGAGATTAAGTTCTAGGGATTTTGATCAGCTAGTTAGTTACACAAGAACAAGAAAAGGATTTCTAGTGGTTTAGATTTAACAATTAATACTAGAAATAAATGTTCTGAGAAATTGCAATAAGTTCTTTGCTGTTTTTCTATGTTCTGTGTTCTTCTATGTTTGATATTCAATGCACTGCTTCTGTTGAAAATCAGCTTCAGTTCTTTTATATTAAATCAATCCTTGATTTAACTGGAAATACAATCCTTTTAGCTTGTAGAAATTTCGGTAGGACTATCCATTGAACTGATAGAACTTTCGGCAAGACAATCTAAATGAACTGGCATGACTTTCGGTATGACTATTGATTGTCATACCGATTGTCTTGCTAATACAAAAGATAGTCTTGCTGGATTAAAACAGATTTTAATCAAATAATAATTCTGAATTAATTAATCAATTATTCAATTAATCAATAAATTAATCTTTGCAGATTTAATTTATTCTCTTAATTAAATTATATGACTTAATTAATTAATAGAGAATTAATACTAATCTTGAGCAGCAACCATTCTTCTGAAAATCTTCTGAAAATCACTGTTAATTATGAATCAATTCCACCACTTCAATGTTGACACTCGATGTACTGTCTGGTTCATGAGTGACTAACTTCCGTGACGTTTCTTCATGCTTTGACTTTGATACTCTTGATTTTCTTCAGACTAAATCCTTGTAATTAATTGATACCCTGACGAGATCTCTGTCACTTGATTAAATCCACAATCTTGATTTATATCACTGAGCCATGATCAATATCTTGAGCTTCTTCCAGTGAATTAAGTCCTCAAGTCTGTAGATGAACAATGTTACTTAATCCTTTGACATATGTTACTTTGAGAGATATCTCTGACGATAGAACCACTATTTACTTGTTACATCCTTATTTGAGTTGAGTTAAATCCTCGAATAAACAAATAGGCTATGACATATGCCTTTCAACTATTAATTATATAATAATGATATTTAGCTTTTCAAATTAATTATTAATTACTTAATTAATTAAGTAATTAGCACTATTAAATATAATGACTTTAAAAACTCTTTAATAAATACAAAAAAATATTATAATTATCTAAATATCATAAAATGATGATCTTCAAGTGTTGGTCAATTTTGGTCAAAGGTAGCTTGGTCAAACGCTCGGTCAACACCCCAAAAAATCACACTCGGACAAAATTTCTCAAAAATTACGAAATTTTAACCATGCATAGAAAATACCATTTAAGTGAAAAATCTTAACTTTCAAGATTTTCTAGCAAGTGGAAGTATTTTATTTGGATTTAAGATGATTAAATTAGGGTTCGGTTCCAAATAAAATATGAACGATCTTTTATGAAAGCTAATAGACTTTGTTGGCTCAGTTTGGGATATAATAAATACTTGAAATATAATTCCATAAATATAAAAATATTTTGAGAGTGTTGGAAATATTTTTAAGTATTTAAAAGTATTTTCTCCGATTAAATAATATATTTGGGATACGAGAGAAAATTACTTTGAAAAATATGAGAAGGGGGATAAAATAAGATATTAATATTCCTTTATCAAATATTAATTTCTAAGAGTGTAAAAATATATCTTTGAATTTATAAATATATATGGAGTGAAAGATATATATTTTATCCCTTTAAAAATATATGTTTTTGAAATAAATTTAGCACGAGCCTTCTAAAGAATATCCAAGTCTAGATATTTCTTTTTCAAACTTGTTGCCATATTAATATTGCAAGAGAGCCTAAGAAAGATGACATTCTGATAATTCTTTTACGATCTCATTACTTTAGAGTATATTCTTTTTAAAATATATTTTGATTTTCAGCAAATTGGAATATCTCTTATATTTATATTTAAAAATATAAATACACTTTGAAAACATTTTTGAAATATTTTGCTAGATATGGCTTTTCACTTTTGATTATGTCAATTAAATTCATGCCTATTTGGAGAGGATATACGTGTTTTAAATTTTATGTTAGATTATGCAAATACCAAAATAAATAATTAATCGAAGATGTCCTTTCTGTTAGTGTTTGTGCCCTAGAGACAACACTATGATATTTTATTTTAAGACACTAGGATTATTAATGTTTATAATATATCGATTATTCCCTTTATAATTTATTAATTCTTAATTTACTGCAATATAAATGTTAGATTAATAAATATCCTTGGAATATGATATGCAATTCTATATCTCTAAGTACGTGACTTAGAAATGAGATTATGAGAATAGTATCAATATTCCTAAAGGTCCCTAGTCGAGTATTATTATTAAGGGACAATAATAATGCATTAAGACTGGTGTGTTTGTTGATTGATGATCACATCTCATTGATCATAGGTACGATGATACTAAAGTAAAAAACACAGGCATATGTATATGTACATGGTGATGGACAGACCCAATGTGAGATTCTACATGTCTGTTGTGTCATAAGTAATTCTAACAGTGATAATGATGTAATGGTCCTTAGACCTAAAGTCATTATATTTCTATACGAGAATTAATATACATTGATTTCATTGAAAGTTATCCTTGACCGGGTAATGATAAAAGTGGAAATTGCGTATATTATGAATCGTATGAGAAATATGAATGATCTAGATGGGATTTAACCCTCCTATTTTAGGAGTGATATTATTGGCCTCTTGTGTGAGCTAGACTATGAAATGCGTGGCCACACTCAAATGTTGATTTGATATGATAGTCTACTCATTGATCAAGAAAACTTGGATTAAACTAGAATGAGGATGACACATTACATGCCTCTAGTTTAATCTATAATATTTGGTTAAATGGATTATATTACATTGTACATTATTCACGAAAGGTTTAATCGATCACCGATTCAATTATTATTACTTGGGTAACAATGATGTATTATTAGATGCCGCTCGTTGTTTATGATTTTAAATTAGATTTAAAATTCGTTGCCAACGTAATAATAACCTATAGGATCACACACTAAGAATGCTTGAAGGATTATTTAATTTAAATTGGATTTAAATTATATTAAAGTAATTCAAATTATTTATAATATTAATTAAGTATGACTTAATTAATTAGATAAAATTGATATTCGAATTTACTAATATTAATTATGAAATTCATTTGTTGAATAATTAAGTGTGACTTAATTATTATACAAATAGGAATTTCGAATTAATAATAACTCCTAATTAGTTAAGAGTTATAATTCATTTTTCTACTCTTTATATAATATCTCTTATGTGTCTGATTTTGGATGCAAGACTTTTACTAAAACTCTAGCCACCAAGAGAGAAGATGGAGAGAGCAAGAAGAAATGAGTTTGTACTAGTACACATCCAATCCTTGAGTTCAAGCATTCGTGTGGATACCGATAGAGCGTAGATCGCGAGAGCGGGATGCGTGGTGATTGAACAAGCTTTGGATCTCTATTCGTCAACCAATTTGTAAAGCTTCTTAAGGTAAACAATCTGATCTATGAATTAAATATCTATTTTTCGCATAGATGCTGCGGTGGGTTTTAAAAATTCTAATTTTTCACATTTTTAATTAATGTTTCCGTTGCATTTATGTGCTCGAAACCCTTTACTTTCAACGAAGAATCCATAGATCAAGTGGTCAATAAAAAGGCACTAACCACTTCACGGTTTTCCATATTTCCATAGTAATGCTTCAAACGTTGTCCATTCACCTTGAATTCTTGGCCTGAATCATTCTCAAAAATCTCCACCGCTCCATGTGGAAACACAGTTTTGACAACGAACGACCCTAACCATCTCGACTTCAATTTCCCAGGAAAAAGACGGAGACGAGAGTTGAACAAAAGAACTTGTTGCCCTGGCACAAATGATTTGAGCATTAGGCCCTATCGTGCCACTTCTTGACTTTTTCCTTATACATTTTATTGTTCTCATACGCTTGAAGTCAAAACTCATCGGGTTCATTCAATTGAAGCATCCTTTTCTCACCCGCTGCAGTCAGATCGAGGTTCAGTTTCTTCAAAGCCCAATACGCTTTGTGCATTAGCTCCACATGCAAATGACATCCCTTACCATATACCAACTGAAACGGTGACATGCCTAGCGGAGTTTTGAATGCTGTTCGATATTCCCAAACAGCTTCATCCAGATTCAAAGACCAATCCTTTCTCGATGGACATACAACTTTCTCTAGAATACGCTTGATGTAACATCTGGGAAATATCGTATAATTATTTATATCAATATATGATTATTATGTGAATATTATATGAATTTTTGGTGAATTATCTGGTGTTTGATAATAATATTTGGATGTTTGTATGTAATAAAATGTGAGTATGTTAATTTTAATATGTCCAGAATAAAATATAAATAATTAAGGTATTTTTCTGGTAATTTTTGGAGTATTAGATGATTTTATAATAATTTATGAAATTATTAATTATTTTCTGAATAATTACAAAATTATTTTATAAAGCCGGGAATCGTCCGACTTCAATCGTTTTTACGTTTTTACAACCCGAAACTCTTCCGAAAACTCCTTCCTAACCTAATCTGGTAATTCCGGACATTTTCCGTGTTTTGACTTTTTCGATCCGGATTACGGTTTAACCCGTGCGCGGCCCGGCGCAAGATTTTCGATACGATAGTTATTTCGGTAATCAATAAAACCCGTATTTTCGAGAGACGGGATATTTTTATATTATTCTCGTATATAATATTTTATAAAAAGCTCGGTTTTGATAATTATCCAATTTCGGTATTAAATCGGATCGTTATTGCAGTTACTTAGCGGCTAAGCAACTAATTTAATGATCCAAAACGATCCAAAACGATCCAAAACGATCCAGAACGATCCAATATTCCATAAATATAAATAGCCTATTTCTTATTTCGTTTATTCCGTTTATTCATTTGCAACCAGTTAAAACACCGTAAATACAGAGAAAAACCCGAGAAAAACCGATACGTTCCCGAGAATCAAACACACGAACGAAGGCGTTATCGAACTCCGATTCGGGCGTGCAGCATATCAAAACGAAGCTCTCGAAATCTTCTTTCTGAATCAATCATCAGTTTCTGCCCAGAAATCATGGTAATTTTCTTATTTATTTATTTATATTCGAATTATTTGGCAATTAAATTATGAAAATTTGTTCTTGATGTTGTTGATGTGATTTGATGCTTCCATGTTGTAGAGCATGTTTTTCTGGTCGATTTGGTATATTATACTTCAAAAATAGGGTTCAGTATCATATAGAAAGTGAGGTTTAATTTTCTGAAAATTTCTTGAATATGTGTTCTTGGTGTTCTTGAAGAGTTCTGATAATCAAAGTCAATTTTGGAGGTGTTATTGAACACCAAATCACAAGTATGAATACCCGTTGTGAAGCCCTCAATCTGTTCTATCTGATTTTAGCATCAAAATCAACTGAGGATTGGTAATTTATAAATTCATAAATTTAGGGTTTATGCTCGATTTGGGGATTTTAATTTGGTTGATTCTGGGAAGATTTGGAGGTTACAGGAGTGTAGATCATTGAATCCTCGTTCGAACGGCACCGGTTTTGTGCCTGTTGGGTTCTGTTTTCGCGTCGCCGGAGAACCGCCGCGGCGGCGGCGTTCTTGAAGCTTCCCGATGTCGGGGACGACGAGGAAGGAGGTGGATGGTGGGGGAGACTGCTGTGGACTACTGTGGAACGAGAAAACAGAAGAAATCAGTCTGGAATCACGGCGTTTGACCGTGTTTTCTCGCCGGAACGATCACCGGCGGCGGAGCCGCGGTGATGTTCTTCGTGACCCGATAACCCGGAGTCGACCCGGTTTACAACCCGGTTTCGACCCGGGGTTTGATCCCCAAAACCTGAAACCAATTCCCTGAATTGTGTTTTTGATTTATTAATTATTTATTTATATTTTAGTAAATCAAAATCAGATTTTAAAAATTCTAAATATTAAATAAAAATTAGTTTTAAATTCTGAAAAAAATAGTATTATTAATTTCTAAATTATTTTATTAAATTATAAATTCGAATTTATTTATTTATTTATTTATTTATTTAATTATTTATCTAATTATTTATTAATTATCTAATTAATTAATAATTGGGTAATTAATTAATAAGTAGGTAATTAATTAGTAAATAAGGATTAAAAATAATTAAGTGAGGTAATTAATAATCTAATAATTAGTTAATATTACGAGTAGTGATTCGATAATTAGAGTTATTATTCGAGCAATAGTTATTCGAATAATATTGCGGTAATTATTTGTATTGTATAATTAAATACCGATAATTAATTGATTAACGAATCGTTTAAATTCCGATATTAATATATTAATTCGGTAGTATTCGAGAATAGTGTGTAGCTCGTATTTATACGAGTGATTAATCGTTGAGTTGATTTATAATTTGAGTAATTCGTAGTTATTCGATAAATAGCGTATCAGTTAATTAAGTTGATTGATTATTTGTAAATAATCGATCTAATCAAATAAATAACGATGAGTTGTAAATATTTGTAATAAATGGTGATTAATCCTAATAATTAGGGATTAATTATTTTAAATTAATAAATAATTATCTATTAATTATTTATTAGTTATTTATTTATTAAGTGATTAATTATTTCAATAATTAATCACATAATTTTCAATAAATCGTAACTTCTTCGTTTTAACTCCAAAAATTATAAAAAAATTATTGTTGACTTTGATTTTTCTTAAATAATTATTTAAAAATATAATTAAGGATTGTTTAATTATAATTAATTATTTATAATTAAGTATTAATTAATTAAATCTTGTTTAATTTATAATAAATCAACCGTTCGTCCGTTTAATACGAAACGAACGCCTCTAGACTCAGAAAAATATTCTGCTTCTATTAAAAATATTTTCAAGACCTAAATTCTTTTATATTAAAAGGATGTTTATTTCACGAATCATCCTGAGTCGGTAATTGATTGATAAAATGTTCTTTTTGACCCAATTTCAACTCTAAACATATCGAGACCTATCTTTGGACGATTCAACTTATATGTTACGTGAATTACATGATTACGTGTTATCTGGATAATATGATTGCTTGTCCTATATGTATGTATTATGCAAATAATGAGTCAGCATGTCTTTTAAATGCTATCTGAATGAGATGTGATTCTTATATATTATTATTATCGGACGGGTAGACGATAGGGATAAGTGTATAGACTAGTCAAATATATATTGTCAGTTCATTGAATAGTATTATTTGTGATAAAGGCATATAGTATGAGACGTTCAAAGCCAGATAGAGATGGTAGAAGTGAAGCCTGATTCCGTGTAATACTGAAACAAGTGGATTTGGGATAAAGATAACCTAAGAAGGTAAATGATAAGAAGGGTCAAGTAGCTCGTCAAGGGTAGTACAGAGGCGACAGGACTGAGTGATATGTCAACTAGTTAAAGATCAGAAGGATTCTCAATTGAGGCAAGTATTCCTATCATCACTTATTGTTCAAGTGATATTTATTTTAAAGCTTATTATGCAAGTATTTGCTTTCCCTATTCACAGTTCGAAATAGATAAATGTTTTACATATCGCTGAATTAAATAATTCTGTTTATGCAAGTATTCCCGAACTTTCTTTTAAATACTGCAAGTATTCCTAACCTTTCTCTTTAAATACTGCAAATATTTATTCGCTCCTATTCTAAGTTCAGAATAGTTAACTGTTTTATATTTCGCTGCAATTACTCTTATTTATGCAAGTTCCTTTCACTATTATTTCTTTATCATCGATGGCTCTCTTGAGCAAGTACCCAAAGTGATTTGACATCAAAATACTCCACGGACTGGATGGTTACTATATATATATATATAAGGACCAGTGATGAGCTGGATCCTATGGGCCGGAGATGGACCGGACCCTTTAGGCCATAGTTGCCTGAGTACTCCTAATGTTGGTTGGGTCTATGCAGTTGGGTATAGATCCGCACTATCTCCTGACTGATCAGCAGGTTATAGTGCATATGTTGGTTTCTAGTGTTCAATCCAATTTATTGTTGTTCGCCATTAATGGCATTCCCTCTTGAAGTAAAATGTGATTATGGGTTAAAGTTATTCTTTCTTAGCCCTCAGTTTCGGAAAATTACAGTGTTTATAAATGAATTCGAGGTTCAGAGTGTTGCTGCAGCATTTGTTGCTCAGTAATATTTAGAATCTTGAATGAATTGGGATTTTCTTAATTATTCAACCCGTCCTTATCAGGCTGGTTTAGCAGGCTAAGTCTATGGAAACTTAGTCGATAATGATGGATACTGAATAGTTAGGAATTTCTTGAACGTCGTTTTATGAATAGTGAGTGCATCAATTGCTCAATTATGAGATGATACCAGAAGCTATTTTGAAAACACGCGATCTCTAAAAGCTCTGACAAAAATGTCATTATGTCCTTTGTGATTTATAGCAATACAAATCAAATTGATTTAAGCTGATAAAGTATATCCTTTAAATGATTTCGTGTTTCGCTCATCAAAATATTTCAGAGAAATTAATGTTTAAAGACTCAAATTATATACTTGCTGGGCATCTTTGGCTCACTCTTGCTTTGTCAATTCTTATTTCTGCCAGAAACAGATAAGGACTAAAGTGAATAGCTTTGATAGACAGCAGAAGTATGAGAAATTTCCGTTGCGAGAGGTTGAAGGTGTTAGAAGAATGTGACAAGAGCATTAGTTCAAAGGTATATATACTTGTATTATAGTTGAAGTGAGTTGTAGAAGGTTAGATTCTTGTTTCATACCATGACCTGTAAAAGATCCGGACTTAAGGGGTTATTTATTTATTTCTTTACTTTATGTAATAATGGTTTAGTAACACCAAATCTTGACCCCGGATTTGGGGCGTTACAGTTTGGTATCAGAGCTACAGGTTATTGGTCACTGAAATAAGAATAGGTGAGAGTAAGATAGGAATGATAGGTCGTACAGGATAGGAAAAACCCTAGGCAAATTCAGGATAAATTGAGTTGAGTGCGAATTAGGGTTAGCAGATCCGATAAGGAGTTGGTAAGATAGGATTGATGAGAAAGTGTAAGGCGAATATCACAACATCATAGGTATATTGAAACCTCAGATCATACAATAATGAGAAATCGACGGAGACTTGGTATGTTACCCTACTTTTCATGTGGTTTTGAAGAAAATGCGATTGATTTTGTGAGCACTTGTGAAAGAGATGCTAGGTGAGTTTTAGTACGAGTTGACTTAGGTATTAGGACGAGTTACACGTCGAAGGCAACCAGTGGATGGAAGCTGATAAAGAACTAACGTTGTGCGTTTCGAAGGAACCACCGTTGCGAGAAGATTCTTATCACTTATCGGGAGCTGCATGAGGAATAATATTTACCTTCCTAGATATAGGTAAGATTAGCAAGAAGATGCGACCCTATTCACATACAGAACGTCGAATTGCGTGCGTGGTTGTAAGCATAACGTCAAGGACGATGACATGAATATGAAAGACAATGGCAGACGTCAGCGTTGAGTCCAAGTTAGGAATAAACTGGCATATAACGGTGACTGAAGTTTCGTCGGCTAATAAGTGCATGTATAATCCAAGGAAAAGTGGAAGAGGCACCAAAGTGGAGAGACCCTTATATGGGCATTCTTTTAATTAGACATTTTATTGGTAAATCAGGAAGATAGCAAGTAATTTATATAGTAATGACGACCAAATATTTGATTTTTAAAACTTTAAAATTAGATTTCGGAAAAGATTTTCTTCATCAACTTTCAGAAGATTTTTGCATGAAATGAGTTTTACAAATTGGTTGTCAAATTACTACTTATGTTCTTGTTATTATAAACAGAAAATGATCTAAAAAGAAGAATGAAAGTAAACGTTGTTTAATAAAATCAATAATTGAATCAACGTATTAAAATATTATTTCCCCATTTTATAAGATTAATAAAATTTAACAAGATTCGTGAATCGAATGAATGAAGGATGATTGAAGGAAATGGTAGAATCTTCCAGATAGTTGGAGAAGAATCGTATTGTTATCGATGAAATTGAGGCATTACGTGATCAATGGGTATTTTACACGACATAGATGAAATCTGAAGCTGTGATTTTAACTTCGGAATGACACGATTAAGATTAAATTATTGAAGCATTTGGTGTGAGGGCATTTCCAGGAAACATTTCAAAGTAGTGATGTGAATAGAATCGTGAACCTGTATCCGCACGATCCTGAAGGCATACGTAAATGAAGCGTGGAAGGTGATCGGCATTGACATTCTTTTTTTTTTAGTATGATAACATATGTTCTTCTCGAATTTAAATATGTATGAGCTTTTTCTGTTGATAAATCATATGAGGCGGAAACGAAAGAACATTCTTGTGTCCCTCCTAAATTGTTGCTTTTCTCAAATTCTTGATTCCCAATTGAGACAACAGTGTTATGATATGACGCTTTGTCGAAGTGACGAAAAGTCGGGTGGGACGCCACCTAATCATGTGCTGTATGCCATATAGTATGAAAGACTGGCCATCTTAAGTACGAATATGGTTGTCTCATCCTTCACTCATTTTTCTTCCTTCAATCAGTTGTCGCATTGTTATTCCTTATTTCGTTTTTCAATCAAAATCATGTTTACAAACTCTCCTCTTGCATCGAGTCTGTTCTTTGACGATTCCAAAAGAAATAGAATAGTCAGTACAACAGGTAGAATTATGTGTCAAAGAAGAATATGATTGTAAGTTGATAAATAATGCACTTCAAACTAGAGGATTTCGACGCGAAATGAATGGTTAGTGAATCGTACATTTATTACAAAATAAGGAAGCAGAGTTGTGTGTGTCAGATGAAGTAAACGAGTATCGGGACGACGATCAAAGATCAAGGAAATTCTGAACGATGACTCAGACAGGCGGTTAACACACGAGGCATCCCTTCGTCATGAAAAGATACTAGTCGTCAAATAAAAATCGAACTTCGAACGTGCTCTTCAAGAATTTGTGAAGATCCCTAACTTAGACAATTGATTGTGAATACAATACTCATACCCGGGTCAGTAACGGAAGTTCGATGTGAAGCCGTAAGTGGAGATGAAGCATTGGTGACTCGATTATGAAACTTTTCAAGAAATAATAATCTAACGATTGAGTTTCTACCAGATTGTGATGGTAATAATGGAGACCATGCGCAGTTATTAAAAGATAAACCGATTAATAATGATCAGAAATAAATTAACAGAATCATGAAATCAAACCTTAAATTCATTAAGAACAATTCGTAATATTCTAAGAAAGGTATGGTTATATTAATCATTGTGGGTTTCAGATCCAATCCCAATTAAAAAGAGATATGCTATACTAGTTAGATGCTGATCAAAGGTGAATTGTGGGAATTGATGATTTGGTTGATTAATGGTGTCGGCTTGAGTCCGACTGGTAGTCAATGGTATAGGGGAAGTGCTGCCCAAATTTTCAGAAATTACCCTATAGTTAAGAACAAAGAAGTATAGGATCATTCTTGTCAGCATTCCAGAAAATTGTAATCTCGGTTCTTGAGAAAGTTGTTATGACCAAACTGACTTTATGTAATTGGTCTTTGATTCCAGTTAGCTAGTTAGCACTTGGTTTAAGTGATCATTTAAAGGAATTGATTGATCCACTTAGCCAACTAATGGTTAGTTAAATGGAAATCGATTCCAATTAGATTAAGTCAAACTCTAACATAATTTCCAGATCCGAAATGAAAGATATAGAAATTTGAGAAAAAGTAATGGCGTTACCGTAAATTAAAAAGGCCTAGTTCAATTAGCGTGATGTTATTGTAATCGGATGTAAGGTGTGATCCAGAAGAATATGCTCTTTTTGATGAATAAAAAGAATAGAAAGTTATTGGTTAATGCTAGTAAGAAGAATATTTTAAGACCTGAAGCGGTTGAATAGAAGTTGCTATAGAATGATGGAAAGCTCGCAAATTCAAGCATCCAATGAACGACGGAGATTGATGAAGTCCGCATGTGAACTCAGGAAAAAAAAAAAAAAGAAGATGAGAATCAATGAAGAGAAGTCAAACACGTGATTTGTGACACGTCAAGTAAGGCTAAGAAAATAGCTACCGAGGAAATTCGATAATTTTGTTAGTAAGAATTTAAATAGTATAAATAAAAGCCTTCATTCCAGTGTGAATTCCAGGAATGACCTATTCAATAATAAACAGAGTAATATTACTAAGAAAAAGAAATTCGTTATGTATGAAGAAGATAATGAATAATGAGAATAAAGAACTAATCAAGACAAGAAGTGGAATCAAAAGGATGATAAAGAAAGTTTATAAAATAATCCAGGATATACGCAAGGTATAAACGTCAGTTGGGCCAGAATTGATTGGAGATTAAAGTGAAACGTCGATAGTTGGAGATAGGAATTTCATTCAAGAAATGCGTGTAAACAAGAATGATTAAACAAAGAAATTAATGGCAAACGATTGTAGAAGCGCGTTACAATGAATCTCAAAAAGGGAATTCTTTAGAACTAAAGTAAATTCCCGGAGGTTTGAATGAATGCTTTATCAAGATTACCTCAAGGAATGAGGTGATGATTTCTCGTCGGTTACTGCATAGAGTCAAGCTGGTGACAAAGGCCCCATATCCTCTAACTCAATAGGGACGAAATAATAAGTAAGGGAAAACCTCAGAAATATGAATATGGAAAAGAAAATAGATATATGAGGATACGCGTCGATTATCAGAAATTGTAAGTTTGAAGGTTAAGTGAACACAATGTACCAGGAGTATTGAGATAGAGTGACCGTATTTATTGATAACATCCTCATCAATTCAAGGACTAAAGAAGAGACTAAGTCGAACGACTGAGGATATGCTTGCAAAGAATTGAGAAATAGCAGCTAGATTCTCAGCTTCAAAGATATGAATTCTGGTTATAATTGATTATGAGCTCCAGTGTGTGGTTAACTACCAAACAGGAAAGGTCCATTTAGGAATAGATTTTTAAGTAGAAATAAAAGAGTGAATGCCATTAAGATTGTTGAGAAATGGTTAAAAGAATTGGAAAAGTTAGAAATTGAAGAATAGGTTTTGATTCGTCTTCTAGGGTATGCTGATACTTACTTTGTTGTTGAATATCAAAGGTGTTATTAATGCAGATGATTGATGTTGACTTCAGTATGAAATGTTGTGAGCATCAAAGTTCGTATTGATATCTAATTTGATAGGACAATAAAATGAGTATTAGTACCAAGAGACCGGGTTTTGAATAAAGTTATGATTCATTCCATTCCAAATTAATATTTCCTTTCGGATAATAGCAGATTCTCGCCTGATGAATCTACTTGTTGGTGATTGAAAAGAAATTGAAATATACCCCAAAATGGTAAGTTAAATGCAATTGCCGAGAATTCCTTTAGTTTTTGAATAAATATAGAACATTCCTAATTATCAGGCGTCATGAGCTCAGGATATCGGGCACAAACGAATAGAAAATACAAGAGACCGATTAAAGATTCTCGAATATGATTAGAAACGATTATAGGTCAATTTAACCAAATAGAAGGAGACATGATAAGTAGAGAAAAACAGTCAGTGAAAATAGAAATTTCATGAACAGGAAATATTAGAATTAGGAAAGAAAAGAAGGGTAGTGTAAATTGAGTGAGTCCTTTGAAACAGTGAGATAGAAAGAATGATTGTGAATGAGTTGGTCTTGTTGTCACAGGTGTACGAGTCTATAAGGCATTCATGTGTGTATGACTATGAAGAGTAATTTAGCTCTCAATGTGAGAAGTAGAAGATTGAATTAGGAGTTGCATGAGCAACTGATAAATTTGATGACGGCAGGAGACCGTTGAAACGAGATTAGAGTAGTGAGTCCTAAGAAATTTTAAGTAGATACTCGAAATGTATCAGTGTCTGTTCTTTAGCATGATTCTGAGGACAGAATCCTTTTAAGGGGGGAAGGATGTAACATCTGGGAAATATCGTATAATTATTTATATCAATATATGATTATTATGTGAATATTATATGAATTTTTGGTGAATTATCTGGTGTTTGATAATAATATTTGGATGTTTGTATGTAATAAAATGTGAGTATGTTAATTTTAATATGTCCAGAATAAAATATAAATAATTAAGGTATTTTTCTGGTAATTTTTGGAGTATTAGATGATTTTATAATAATTTATGAAATTATTAATTATTTTCTGAATAATTACAAAATTATTTTATAAAGCCGGGAATCGTCCGACTTCAATCGTTTTTACGTTTTTACAACCCGAAACTCTTCCGAAAACTCCTTCCTAACCTAATCTGGTAATTCCGGACATTTTCCGTGTTTTGACTTTTTCGATCCGGATTACGGTTTAACCCGTGCGCGGCCCGGCGCAAGATTTTCGATACGATAGTTATTTCGGTAATCAATAAAACCCGTATTTTCGAGAGACGGGATATTTTTATATTATTCTCGTATATAATATTTTATAAAAAGCTCGGTTTTGATAATTATCCAATTTCGGTATTAAATCGGATCGTTATTGCAGTTACTTAGCGGCTAAGCAACTAATTTAATGATCCAAAACGATCCAAAACGATCCAAAACGATCCAGAACGATCCAATATTCCATAAATATAAATAGCCTATTTCTTATTTCGTTTATTCCGTTTATTCATTTGCAACCAGTTAAAACACCGTAAATACAGAGAAAAACCCGAGAAAAACCGATACGTTCCCGAGAATCAAACACACGAACGAAGGCGTTATCGAACTCCGATTCGGGCGTGCAGCATATCAAAACGAAGCTCTCGAAATCTTCTTTCTGAATCAATCATCAGTTTCTGCCCAGAAATCATGGTAATTTTCTTATTTATTTATTTATATTCGAATTATTTGGCAATTAAATTATGAAAATTTGTTCTTGATGTTGTTGATGTGATTTGATGCTTCCATGTTGTAGAGCATGTTTTTCTGGTCGATTTGGTATATTATACTTCAAAAATAGGGTTCAGTATCATATAGAAAGTGAGGTTTAATTTTCTGAAAATTTCTTGAATATGTGTTCTTGGTGTTCTTGAAGAGTTCTGATAATCAAAGTCAATTTTGGAGGTGTTATTGAACACCAAATCACAAGTATGAATACCCGTTGTGAAGCCCTCAATCTGTTCTATCTGATTTTAGCATCAAAATCAACTGAGGATTGGTAATTTATAAATTCATAAATTTAGGGTTTATGCTCGATTTGGGGATTTTAATTTGGTTGATTCTGGGAAGATTTGGAGGTTACAGGAGTGTAGATCATTGAATCCTCGTTCGAACGGCACCGGTTTTGTGCCTGTTGGGTTCTGTTTTCGCGTCGCCGGAGAACCGCCGCGGCGGCGGCGTTCTTGAAGCTTCCCGATGTCGGGGACGACGAGGAAGGAGGTGGATGGTGGGGGAGACTGCTGTGGACTACTGTGGAACGAGAAAACAGAAGAAATCAGTCTGGAATCACGGCGTTTGACCGTGTTTTCTCGCCGGAACGATCACCGGCGGCGGAGCCGCGGTGATGTTCTTCGTGACCCGATAACCCGGAGTCGACCCGGTTTACAACCCGGTTTCGACCCGGGGTTTGATCCCCAAAACCTGAAACCAATTCCCTGAATTGTGTTTTTGATTTATTAATTATTTATTTATATTTTAGTAAATCAAAATCAGATTTTAAAAATTCTAAATATTAAATAAAAATTAGTTTTAAATTCTGAAAAAAATAGTATTATTAATTTCTAAATTATTTTATTAAATTATAAATTCGAATTTATTTATTTATTTATTTATTTATTTAATTATTTATCTAATTATTTATTAATTATCTAATTAATTAATAATTGGGTAATTAATTAATAAGTAGGTAATTAATTAGTAAATAAGGATTAAAAATAATTAAGTGAGGTAATTAATAATCTAATAATTAGTTAATATTACGAGTAGTGATTCGATAATTAGAGTTATTATTCGAGCAATAGTTATTCGAATAATATTGCGGTAATTATTTGTATTGTATAATTAAATACCGATAATTAATTGATTAACGAATCGTTTAAATTCCGATATTAATATATTAATTCGGTAGTATTCGAGAATAGTGTGTAGCTCGTATTTATACGAGTGATTAATCGTTGAGTTGATTTATAATTTGAGTAATTCGTAGTTATTCGATAAATAGCGTATCAGTTAATTAAGTTGATTGATTATTTGTAAATAATCGATCTAATCAAATAAATAACGATGAGTTGTAAATATTTGTAATAAATGGTGATTAATCCTAATAATTAGGGATTAATTATTTTAAATTAATAAATAATTATCTATTAATTATTTATTAGTTATTTATTTATTAAGTGATTAATTATTTCAATAATTAATCACATAATTTTCAATAAATCGTAACTTCTTCGTTTTAACTCCAAAAATTATAAAAAAATTATTGTTGACTTTGATTTTTCTTAAATAATTATTTAAAAATATAATTAAGGATTGTTTAATTATAATTAATTATTTATAATTAAGTATTAATTAATTAAATCTTGTTTAATTTATAATAAATCAACCGTTCGTCCGTTTAATACGAAACGAACGCCTCTAGACTCAGAAAAATATTCTGCTTCTATTAAAAATATTTTCAAGACCTAAATTCTTTTATATTAAAAGGATGTTTATTTCACGAATCATCCTGAGTCGGTAATTGATTGATAAAATGTTCTTTTTGACCCAATTTCAACTCTAAACATATCGAGACCTATCTTTGGACGATTCAACTTATATGTTACGTGAATTACATGATTACGTGTTATCTGGATAATATGATTGCTTGTCCTATATGTATGTATTATGCAAATAATGAGTCAGCATGTCTTTTAAATGCTATCTGAATGAGATGTGATTCTTATATATTATTATTATCGGACGGGTAGACGATAGGGATAAGTGTATAGACTAGTCAAATATATATTGTCAGTTCATTGAATAGTATTATTTGTGATAAAGGCATATAGTATGAGACGTTCAAAGCCAGATAGAGATGGTAGAAGTGAAGCCTGATTCCGTGTAATACTGAAACAAGTGGATTTGGGATAAAGATAACCTAAGAAGGTAAATGATAAGAAGGGTCAAGTAGCTCGTCAAGGGTAGTACAGAGGCGACAGGACTGAGTGATATGTCAACTAGTTAAAGATCAGAAGGATTCTCAATTGAGGCAAGTATTCCTATCATCACTTATTGTTCAAGTGATATTTATTTTAAAGCTTATTATGCAAGTATTTGCTTTCCCTATTCACAGTTCGAAATAGATAAATGTTTTACATATCGCTGAATTAAATAATTCTGTTTATGCAAGTATTCCCGAACTTTCTTTTAAATACTGCAAGTATTCCTAACCTTTCTCTTTAAATACTGCAAATATTTATTCGCTCCTATTCTAAGTTCAGAATAGTTAACTGTTTTATATTTCGCTGCAATTACTCTTATTTATGCAAGTTCCTTTCACTATTATTTCTTTATCATCGATGGCTCTCTTGAGCAAGTACCCAAAGTGATTTGACATCAAAATACTCCACGGACTGGATGGTTACTATATATATATATAAGGACCAGTGATGAGCTGGATCCTATGGGCCGGAGATGGACCGGACCCTTTAGGCCATAGTTGCCTGAGTACTCCTAATGTTGGTTGGGTCTATGCAGTTGGGTATAGATCTGCACTATCTCCTGACTGATCAGCAGGTTATAGTGCATATGTTGGTTTCTAGTGTTCAGTCCAATTTATTGTTGTTCGCCATTAATGGCATTCCCTCTTGAAGTAAAATGTGATTATGGGTTAAAGTTATTCTTTCTTAGCCCTCAGTTTCGGAAAATTACAGTGTTTATAAATGAATTCGAGGTTCAGAGTGTTGCTGCAGCATTTGTTGCTCAGTAATATTTAGAATCTTGAATGAATTGGGATTTTCTTAATTATTCAACCCGTCCTTATCAGGCTGGTTTAGCAGGCTAAGTCTATGGAAACTTAGTCGATAATGATGGATACTGAATAGTTAGGAATTTCTTGAACGTCGTTTTATGAATAGTGAGTGCATCAATTGCTCAATTATGAGATGATACCAGAAGCTATTTTGAAAACACGCGATCTCTAAAAGCTCTGACAAAAATGTCATTATGTCCTTTGTGATTTATAGCAATACAAATCAAATTGATTTAAGCTGATAAAGTATATCCTTTAAATGATTTCGTGTTTCGCTCATCAAAATATTTCAGAGAAATTAATGTTTAAAGACTCAAATTATATACTTGCTGGGCATCTTTGGCTCACTCTTGCTTTGTCAATTCTTATTTCTGCCAGAAACAGATAAGGACTAAAGTGAATAGCTTTGATAGACAGCAGAAGTATGAGAAATTTCCGTTGCGAGAGGTTGAAGGTGTTAGAAGAATGTGACAAGAGCATTAGTTCAAAGGTATATATACTTGTATTATAGTTGAAGTGAGTTGTAGAAGGTTAGATTCTTGTTTCATACCATGACCTGTAAAAGATCCGGACTTAAGGGGTTATTTATTTATTTCTTTACTTTATGTAATAATGGTTTAGTAACACCAAATCTTGACCCCGGATTTGGGGCGTTACACTTGATCTCTCTGTTAAACACCCCATCTTGACCATTAGTCTGAGGATGGTAGGCTGTAGCAATAAGATGATTCACATTATATCTCTGCATCATAGCAATGTACTTGCGATTGCAGAAATGCGATCCCTCGTCACTGATTATGACTCTTGGAGTTCAAAATCTTGTGAATAGCTGCTTGTGAAGAAAGTTGAGCACTACCTTCGCATCATTCATCGGCAAAGCTTTAACTTCCACCCATTTTGACACATAATCAACCGCCAACAAGATATACTGATTATTGCAAGATGAGACAAATGGCCCCATGAAGTGAATTCCCCAAACATCGAAGACCTCAACCTCAAGAAGCACATTAAGAGGCATCTCATCCCTCTTGGACATATTACCAACACGCTGACAGCGATCACACTTCAAAATGGAATGATGCGCATCCTTAAACAATGTAGGCCAGAAGAATCCTGCTTGAAGGATACGAGTTGTTGTCTTTTCTCCACCATAGTGGCCTCCATAAATAGTCGAATGATAGTCTCGCAAGATACCCTCCGTCTCGCTGTAGGGAATACATCTCCTAATAATTTGGTCAGCTCTTTGCCGAAACAAAAAAATGGCTCATCCCACATGTACCACTTTACTTCATGAAGAAACTTCTTCCTTTGAGGAGAACTCAATTCTTGAGGCATAATGTTGCTCACAAGGTAGTTCACAATGTCTGCTTACCAAGGTTCTTCTTCTTGCACCCCAAACAATTGCTCATCGGGAAAAGACTCATTTATCAATACCTTGTCATGTGAAGCTGTACTTGGATCTTCTAAAGGAGAGAGATGATCAACAAATTGATTCTCAGTACCTTTCCTATCCTTGATCTCCAACTCAAACTCCTGAAGTAAAAGAACCCATCGAATCAGTCTAGGCTTCAAGTCCTTCTTCGAGACAAGATAGCGAATTGCAGCATGATCAGTGAAAACTGTCACACTCGTCCCAAGCAAATAAGAACAAAACTTATCAAAACCATAGACAATAGCAAATAGCTCCTTCTCAGTAGTAGTATAGTTTAGTTGAGCACCATTGAGGGTCTTACTAGCATAGTAGACCACATGAAATATATTGTTCTTCCTTTGCCCTAGAACTGCACCAATTGCATGGTCACTTGCATCGCACATCATTTCAAAAGGCTTATTCCAATCAGGTGCAGTTATGACAAGTGTCGTGATCAAGCTCTTCTTTAAGCTCTCAAAAGCAGCTCGACACTCATCATCAAACTTGAAAGGTACATTGTTGGATATATTTGAGATGTCATGTGTAATATGTTTCATGTTTAGTTTTTAGATCTTAACTAACAGGAAATATCAGTTTTTACTGGAATTGGGACTTACTGGAAGTCAGGACTTAAGGATATCAGGACTTAGATTATCAGAAGATAATATCAGAAGATGGATATCAGAACTTAAGTACTGGAGGACTAACAGTTAAGGAAGGAAGCTGATTTACAGGAAAGAAGATCGAGACTAATACAAGAAGAAGATATGCATGGAAAGAGTCAGAGGACTAGAAGAATTATATAAGATATCTGATTGATTTATTTTAGGAGATAGAATTATATTCCATATCAATTAAAAGTTATCTTGTAATTGTGTGTCTATATAAACACATACATAGGTTTACACTATATGTGTTATGACATCGAGAAGATCATACATTGTAACCTAGCAGCTCTCGTGATATTTGTTCATCACTGAGAGAGAACAGTTCCATTGTAACAGAGTTTATTATATCGAATACATCTATTTTATGTTACTTGTGTTTTAAATCGATTTGATTGTATTCTACACTGTATTCAACCTCCTTCTACAGTATTGTGTGACGTAACAAGTGGTATCAGAGCGTATATGTTAACATACATACAGTAAAGATCCAAAATAATCATGTCTGAAGAAGCAGAAAATCCAACCAAGCCCGAAAAAACTGAAGAAACTCCAAAGACTCAAACCCACAGTCGATATGAGACTATCAGGGTTCCCATACTGAGACCTTCTGAGTATCCCATATGGAAAGTGAAGATGGCTATGTTTCTGGAAGCTACAGATCCAGAATACCTTGACAGAATTTATGAAGGACCGCATAAGCCAACCAAGCTCTCTGTTGTGGTTGCAGATCAGCCAGCAAAGACCATCTCAAAGGAGAAAAGTGAATACACAGCTGAAGATATCTCATATATTGCCAAGGATGCAAAGGTAAGGCATTTGCTGCATAGTGCCATTGATAATGTCATGTCAAACAGGGTAATTCAATACAAGACTGCAAAGGAGATATGGGATGCTTTGGAAATAAGGTGTCAGGGAACTGATGCAATCAAGAAGAACATGAGGACTATACTCACTCAAGAGTATGAGCACTTTGACTCAAAAGCTGATGAGTCATTAACTAGTTTATATGACAGGTTTGTCAAACTCTTGAATGATCTGTCACTGGTGGATAAGGAATATGATCTTGAAGATTCAAATCTTAAATTCCTTTTAGCTCTTCCTGAAAGTTGGGATTTGAAGTCAACTACTATAAGTGACAACTATGCTCTTGATGAAACTACTCTTGATGAAATTTATGATATGCTCAAGACTCATGAACTTGAGATGGATCAAAGAAGCAAGAGACATGGGAGAAAGTCAAGGACAGTAGCTCTTAAAGCTGAGGAGGAATCCCCTAAAGTGGCTATCATAAAGTCTGATTCAGATTCATCAAGTTCTGATGATGATGATGACTCAGAAACTGAAAGTTTATCTGAAGTAGATGCTGATGAAGAGATGAAGAAATTGTGTGCTCTTATGGTGAAGGGTATCACAAAGATAGCCTACAGAAAATTCAGAAAGGGAAAGAAGTTTTCCAGGAAAGAAAGAAGTTCTGATAAGAAGGGCTTCAGAAAATCTAAAGGAAAAGGAGAGAAAGTCTGACAGAGGAGATTACTCAAATGTCAATTATTGGAAAAAGGGCTTAGGTTATGGAGATGAGAAAAGTGAAAGATGAACTGAACAAGTTAAGCCAATTATTGTTAAACAGACTACTAAGCCAAAGGTAAATCCTGTTCAGTTTGTTGCCAAAACTGTAAAGTCTAATTCTGAAAAGATGAAAGATATTGAGACAGAAGTAATAGAAGAGTCAACTTCTGACAAATTTGAACATGATAGACCAACTGAAGTTAACATAGGCTTAATGAATAAGAAGCAGCTTAAACATAAGCTGAAAGAGATTACCAGTGTAAACAAGGTAAAGGAAGCTAGAAAAAATAGGAATGGAAAGGAAGGTGTGTATAAAAGCAACAATTATATGCCTGTTCCTAATGCTCCTAGAAAGAAATGTTATAACTGTGGAAACTCTAACCATCTAACTTCTTTTTGCAGGAAGAATAAGAATATAAACTCCTTACCTTCTAAGTCAGGAATTAAGAGTCAGTTTGTTAGGTTTAAGCCACAAAATCCTTGTTTTCATAGTGGTAGTATATGGCATTCCATTTATACTTGTAAGGAATATCATAGTTTATACTATGATTATTATCAGATAAAACCTTCTTTGAAGAAAGTTATTTTAATTCCTTCTAGTGTAAAGTATGATGCAAAGTCTGATACTGTAAAATCTGATAAGAAAAATATTAGCATAAACTCTGATGTTAAATCCGCTGCAAATGTTAACAAACTTAAGAAGGCCAAAGGATCCAAGCAAGTTTGGGTCCTTAAAACTAACCATTAGTGGTCTTTGTGATTGCAGGGCAACAGGAAGAACATCTTAGTTCTGGACAGTGGATGTTCATGACATATGACCGGAAATAAAGCCCTGCTATCAGACTTTTTGGAGAAAGCTGGCCCAGGAGTTTCTTATGGAGATGGCAACATGGGAAAAACTCTGGGATATGGCAAGATCAATCTTGGGAATGTCATCATTGAATCAGTAGCTCTAGTCTCAGGACTTAAACACAATCTGTTGAGTATAAGTCAAATTTGTGACAGAGGTTATCATGTGGATTTCTTTGAAGAACAATGTGCAGTTATAAATAATACTACAGGAAAGTGGTTCTGAAAGGATACAGGCATGGTAACATTTATGAAGCCATACTTTCAACAAGTACTGATGGTTCTACAATCTGTCTGTTGAGTAGAACATCAATTGAAGAAAGCTGGAATTGGCACAAGAAACTCTCTCATTTAAATTTCAACAATATAAATGTGCTTGTAAAGAAAGATCTTGTGAGAGGACTTCCAAACACACTATTTGCTCCTGATGGCCTTTGTGATTCATGTCAGAAGGCAAAACAAAGAAAATCTTCTTTCAAGAGCAAAACTGAATCATCAATTCTTGAGCCTTATCACCTACTGCATGTTGATCTATTTGGTCCAGTCAATGTCATATCTATTGCAAAGAAGAAATATGCTATGGTTATAGTGGATGAGTTCACAAGATACACATGGGTTTATTTCTTGCACAAGAAGACTGAAACGACATCTACTCTAACTGATCATGTCAAACAGTTGGATAAATTGATCAAAGATTTTGTTAAAATCATAAGGAGTGATAATGGCACTGAGTTCAAGAATTCAATCATGGAAGAGTTTTGCAAAGATCATGGAATCAAACAGGAATTATCTGCACCTGGAACTCCACAGCAAAATGGAGTTGTAGAAAGAAAGAACAGGACTCTCATTGAAGCTGCACGAACAATGCTTGATGAAGCAAAGCTACAAACCTATTTTTGGGCTGAAGCTGTGCAGACTGCTTGTTTTACACAAAATGCTATACTCATAAACAAGCATGGAAAAACACCATATGAAATGGTAAAGAAAAAGAAGCCAAATCTGAAATACTTTCATGTATTTGGTTGCAAGTGTTTTGTTCTTAAGACTCATCCTGAGCAGCTGTCAAAATTTGATCTAAAAGCTGATGAAGGAATTTTTGTTGAATATCCACTATCCACAAAAGCCTTCAGAGTCTACAATTTAAGAACAAGGGTTGTCATGGAATCTATCAATGTCTCTTTTGATGATAAGAAGATTACTGAACTTGAAGATTTCAATGATCATGATCAGCTGAGATTTGAGAATGAAGATTTAAATTCTGATTCTAGAAATTCTGATTCCTTAAATCCTGATCATGTAAGTTCTGATAGATTAAGTTCTGATGTCATTGAAACTGTGGTAACAACTCCAAAGGAAAATGCACATGTCCAGGGGGAGGAAGCTGAAGATCCTACCACATCTCAAGACTCTCGAGAAGCATCAGAACCTGTCACTGGCTCTTCAAGTTCTGATTCATCTAGTCTAATGAGCCAAATTCTGATAATTTTGGAAGCTCTAATTCTTCAACTCCTGAAAAATCAAACTCAAATTCTGAAGTCTCAGAGAGCATAACTACAGGGGGAGCATCAGAAGATGCTGATGGAGACAGCATGGATCATGGGGGAGGATCCAGTTCTAGAGATCAACTTCCATCTGCAAGGAAGTGGACTAAAGCACGCACACCAGATTTAATCATTGGAGATCCTGAAGCAGGTGTCAGAACTAGAACTGTAACTTCAAATGAATGTCTCTATCATTCTTTTCTATCTCAGACTGAACCAAAAAAGTGGAAGAAGCTCTTCAAGATGCTGATTGGGTGTAAGCAATGCAGGAAGAGTTAAATGAATTTGAAAGAAATAAAGTCTCAACCCTAGTGCCAAGACCAAAGAACAAATCAGTTGTTGGTACAAAATGGGTGTTCAGAAACAAAACTGATAGTGATGGCATAATTACAAGGAATAAAGCAAGACTGGTTGCTAAAGACTACTCTCAACAAAAAGGTATTGATTATGATGAAACATTTGCACCAGTTGCTAGATTAGAAGCCATAAGGATGTTTTTGGCTTATGCTGCTCACAAGAAGTTTAAAGTCTTTCAAATGGATGTGAAAAGTGCTTTTCTCAATGGAGAACTGGAAGAAGAGGTATATGTTGAACAACCTCCAAGCTTTGTAGATCCTAAATTTCCCAATCATGTCTACAGGCTTGACAAAACACTTTATGGCCTTAAGCAAGCTCTAAAAGCATGGTATGAGACTTTAGCTCAATTCATTCTGGAAAGTAAATTTCACAGAGGCACAATTGACAAGACTTTATTCAACCTCAACCATGGAAATGACTTACTTTTGGTACAGATATATGTTGATGATATCATATTTGGTTCTACTAATTCCAAACTGTGCGAGAAGTTTGCAAAGCTAATACAGTCAAGATATCAAATGAGTATGATTGGAGAACTTAGCTATTTTCTGGGCCTTCAAGTCAAGCAAACTGAAGAAGGCACTTTTATCTATCAATCCAAGTACACCAGAAATTAACTGAAGAAATTTGGAATGCAAGATTGTTCAACTGCATCCGCTCCCATGGCCACTGCAACCAAGTTAGATAAGGATACTGGTAAATCAGTAGATATTACTAACTACAGAGGTATGATTGGCTCCTTACTCTATTTAACTGCAAGTAGACCTGATATCATTTATGCTACCTGTCTTTGTGCAAGATTTCAGGCTGATCCAAGAGAACCTCACTTATTAGCCGTGAAAAGAATTTTCAAGTACCTTAAGGGTAAAGCAGATCTAGGATTGTGGTATCCTAGGGAATCATATTTTAAGCTAATTGGTTACTCAGATGCATATTTTGCAGGATGCAAAATAGACAGGAAAAGCACTAGTGGAAGCTGCCAATTTCTTGGAGGCAGATTGGTTTCTTGGTTTAGCAAGAAACAAAAGTCAATTTCCACATCAACTGCAGAAGCAGAATATATTGCTGCAGGAAGCTGTTGTGCACATATTCTTTGGATGAAGAATCAGTTACTGGATTATGGGTTAGAATTTTCTAAAATCCCTATTTACTGTGATAATGAAAGTGTTATTGCTATGACAGGTAATCCAGTTCAACACTCAATGACAAAGCACATCAGCATTAGGTACCATTTTATAAGGGAACATGTGGATGAAGGTACAGTGGAATTGCATTTTGTTCCAACAGATCAACAGCTAGCAGATATCTTCACAAAACCACTATGTGAAGCTACTTTTATAAGATTGGTAAATGAACTTGGAATGGTTTCAGGTTCTTTCTCTAAATCTGCTTAGTTTTTGTCCTCATGCATCAAAATTTATGATCAGTGTTTACAGAATGTATTATCTCTATGTCATCTGTGCTTAATTTGAAAATTCATTAAATGCTGATTGTTATCTGATGTGGATTTATATACTGTGATAAGTGTTTTGAATGTTCTGTGGCTATTCAATCCAATAAGGATAACTGTGCTAGATGCTGACCTAGTAGTCTTTAACATACTAGAAATCTCATGTTTGAATTAGTTGTTTATGTGGAAACTCATTAATACAAGCAAATTTTAATATTGAGCTTAGTGAAGTTTACTTTGTGTATCTTATTACTAAGTCACAAACTAGATTCTTGTATCTGTCAATTTCTGATGTCAGTAAATCTTAAGAATGAACTAAGTGCTGATAAGCCTCACTTATCAAAAGAAAAGAAAAGAAAAGAAAAGAATAAAAGTCATGAACTCCTTTGAGATCTAGAGTAAAAATGTGGAAGGGAAGACCCAAGTGCATTGCTGGTATTAAGAAATATGCATTAGAAAAGCAAAAAAAATTCTTGGTGACTTTTCACACTCTATGATTACTGGAGAAATACTCTGATGACAGTATAAATTCTGATAAGCAGTCGTGACTCACTTACACTAAGAAGCCACTGTAAAAAGGAATTTCAAAAGATGCATAAAATGAGCACAAACAGTTGAGGTGGACTCTTGCATAAATTTTTCTATAGTAGACTTCATGACTGATGACATATTTTAAGCATTTTTCTTAGTTATCCCTTATTTCTAAGATGTACTGAAGTTTATCAGACTTTAATCTTTATCTGATATTTTGCTGAATGCACACACTTTTACTCCATATGAATGATGAAAATTACTGTGGTAATTAAGTTATTTTTTAGAAACAGTTAAGTGTCATTTGCATAAATTCTGAGGACAAGTTCTGATGGAAGTTCTGATGATTAAACTCTGAAGAAAACAAGTCAGTATTTGTATGAAGAATCACAGAAAAAGATATTCATTGTTTGAGTACAAAAGCCATGTGTTAAGATCTGATATAAGTTAAGTTCTGATATTAAATCCTGATAGAATATTTGATGCTTACGTGGCATTTTTCTTTACTTGACTTATTTGTGGTAAAATCTGAAATAGTCATATTTAAATCAGAATAATTTTGGGTGAGATAAAAACAGTCATAATCATTATGGGTTACTGGTTAACGTGTATGTCTTGAAAACCTACATTTGCACAGTAATTGTAATTATTTCCCGTGCCCATTAACTCTTCCTTTAGATCTTTTACTGACTGTTATTATTACACATCAGTCTAGGGAGTTGAGGGATCATTATTTTTACTTGTAATTGTTAAACAGTCCTCGTGTCCCCTTATATTCTATTGGCTATTTAAACCAACTATTCATCCCAGCCAATACATCTTCCATTTTCTCACAAACTCACTCTCTTTTCATTCTCATCAAATAAAAACATGGTTCGTTTCAACTTGTTCCTGAACTATGAAACTTTCAATATCGAGTTGAGTTGTGATGATTGGAAACATGAGTGGCATGTCACCGCCATTCCTGAAGAGCTCTGGAACTCAGTTCCACAAGAGGTTCACACAGACCTCTTGTTTTTTTCGATGGACTACCACCTCCATCTTGATCGTTTGGAAGAGGAAAGGAGAGAAGCTCTCCGTCAGCAAGAACGGATCATCCGTCTTGCAGTGCTCTTCGTCAGCAGCAGAAGGAGCTAGTCGATAGGTTTTCTTAGCTTAGGACTAAGGCTGTTGATGTTAAATTCTTAGACTAGGACTATCTTGTAATTTTTGCATGTAATTGATAAATTTCATGAAATGTACTCATCTGATATATTAATGAAATTTCCTTTAATTGCAAGGTTTAGTCTTTGTTTCTCAAATTATATGACTGTGCATGTTTTTATTGCAATTTGTTAATCTTTACTTCATCGATTTTTAACTTTATCCTGTGATGAATATTTTGATTAAATTTTGTTGATTTGAGGAAACAATTGAAGCACGGGTTCATGCATCTGAACCTGTGATAGTTGAAGCTGAGAATGTTACTTCTCAGAAAGAGAAAGTAGCTCAAAGTTCTGATTTTGAAAAGGAAATCTGTAAATTCTGATGCTGCTGAAGCAACTCCTTCATTGGTAAGGAGATTGAAGAAAATGAAGGCTAGGAGGTATTTGGCTAAGGCTATATCAGAAGATACTGAAGAAGCTGAGGAAGGGGATCAGGAATCTATGATCTCACAAGAACCAATTATCATTGAAGCCCTTCCAGCTCAAGCCAAAGACACTGCTAATGACACAGTTGTTACCCCTCTTGTCTCTCCTATTAAAGCTACAGATGATGCTAAAGAACAAACTGAAAATTCTAAAATAGATATTCATAATTTGAATATACCTGAAGTTCTTTATCTGGAAGCTCCATCTACATCAACGACACTAGCTCTGGAGATAAATTCTGATCAGATGATGTTATTCCTGAATCTCCAGTTGCTTCACACACTGTTAAGCTATCAGAACAGAATGAGTCTTCCTCAAGTTCTGATGACAGTATTTTTGTTGAGACTCCAGTACCTACTCTGGGCAAGGAAGAATTGGTGAAGAAATTTGTTGAAAAGGAAGCACCTATTCCTTGGGAGGATACTCACAGAGGTGTTGAGTGGACCAAGAAGTGGAATGAATCAGATTTTATTCCATGTTCTAAAGTTCTGACATAACATATTGCAAAAGCTGATGAGTTGCTCACAAATGCTGATTTCAAGACACAACTCAAGATCACAGCTCTGTCTACTAAACATCTTCAAGGTCTACATACTTCTACTCATGAAAAGGTTGATACACTCAGAGAAAAAGCTGATAAGCTAAATCTACAGATCAAACTTGACAAGAACAGGTATATCAGACCTATTTCTGAAAAAGTTGCAGCCATTGAGAAAACTCAAGAGAAGAAACATGCCCAAATTGCTGAGGTTCTGGCTAATCAAGCTTCTCAGAAAGCTCAATTGGATGAAATCTAATATTCAGTTAAACTTCTTCTTTCTCTCTTACTTCCTGATGATGCCAAACAGGGGGAGAAGGTAGTTAAGTCTAAATGCTCACCTAATCAAGAACTGAAGAAAAAGGATGATAAAGGTGATGACCAGGGAAACTCTGAAAAGAGCAGAGGTCAAAGAAAAGTTCAAGGAAAATCTTCTATTCAGAACAAGTCAAGTTCTGATGATGTGAATGCTCAAAGACTGAAGTCAAGTGGTGATAAACAAAGTCTGATGTCAAGTTCTGATATTCTGATTCAGTCAGGATCTGAAGACTCTCAGAGGTTTTTGCAAACTCTGAAGTTAAAAGGGAAGCAGACTACTGTTTATTATAAAGATCCTAAAATCCAGACACTTGATGAGGAAATAACAAGAAGATTATTTCTAAAACACAATCCAGGAATGGATTTAGAAACTCTCAAGGAGGAAGAAGCTAGATTTGCTGTTGAAAAGACAAATGTTAGATATATTTGATAATGTCATGTCTGATATGATTTGTGTTTAGTTTTCAGATCTTACTTAAACAGGATAAATCAGTACTTAACTGGAAATCAGCACTAATACTGAAGTTAGAACTTAAGTTATCAGAACTTAAGGTTCAGGAGATAATATCAGGACTTAAGGAAACTTTCAGATAAGGAAGGCGGCTGATTGAAAGGAAAGAAGATCAAGACAAACGCAAGAAGAGATATGCATGAAGAAGGAATTCTATGAAGAATAGAATACTTGGAAGAAAAGATATCTGATTGATATATTTTAGGAAGCAGAATTATATTCCATATCAATTAGTGATTATCTTGTAATTGTATAGTATATAAACACATACATAGGGTTTGCACTATAAGTGTTATCATTATCGAGAATAATATTCATTGTAACCCTAGCAGCTCTCGTGATACTTTGTTCATCACTGAGAGAGGACAGTTCTACATTGTAAGAGAGTTTAATAAAGTTTGTTTTCTGTTACTTGTGTTCTTTGAATTCGATTTGATTGTGCTATACAGTATATTCAACCCCCCATCTACAGTGTGTGTGACCTAACAAGTGGTATCAGAGCCTATCTGTTAACACACAAATAGTGTAAGATCCAAAAACAACCATGTCTGAAGCAGAAACTCCAACCAAGCCCACCAAAACTGAAAAACCTCCAAAGACTCAAATCCATAGTCGATATGAGGCTATCAGAGTTCCCATACTGAAACCATCTGAATACCCCATATGGAAGGTGAGGATGACTATGTTTCTGGAAGCTACAGATCCAGAATATCTTGACAGAATCAATGAAGGACCTCACAAGCCAACCAAACTCGCTGTTGTAGTTGCAGGTGAAGCAACAAAGTCTGTCCCAAAGGAGAAGAGTGATTTTATTGCTGAAGATATCGCATCAATTGCTAAGGATGCTAAGGTATGACACTTGCTGCATAGTGCCATTGATAATGTAATGTCAAACAGGGTAATTAAATGCAAGACTGCAAAGGAGATATGGGATCTTGGAGACAAGATGCCAGGGAACGGATTCAATTAAGAAGAACAGGAAGACTATACTCACTCAAGAGTATGAACACTTTGATTCAAAGCCTAATGAGTCATTGACTGATTTATATGACAGATTTGTCAAACTCTTGAATGATTTGTCACTAGTTGATAAGGAGTATGATCTTGAAGATTCAAACCTTAAATTCCTGTTAGCTCTTCCTGAAAGTTGGGATTTGAAGGCCACAATTATAAGAGACAATTATAATCTTGAAGAAACAACTCTTCATGAAATTTATGGGATGTTTAAGACTCATGAACTTGAGATGGAACAAAGAAGCAAGAGGAAAGGAGGAAAGTCAAGGACAATTGCTCTTAAGGCTGAGGAAGAATCCCCCAAAGCAGCTACCTCAAGGAAAGGCAAGGGAAAAGCGCTCATCACAAAGTCTGATACTGAATCATCAAGTTCTGATAGTGATGATGACTCAGAAACTGAAAGCTTGCCTGAGATGGATGCTGATGAAGAGATGATGAAGCTATGTGCTCTTATGGTGAAAGGAAGCACAAGGATTGCATACAAAAAATTCAAGAAGGGAAAGAAGTTTTCCAGGAAAGGTGATAAGAAGAGTTTCAGAAAATCTGAAGGCAAAGGAGGGAAGTCTGACAGAGGAGATTACACAAATGTCAAATGCTACAACTGTGGTGAGAAAGGCCACATATCTCCTGATTGCAAGAAAGTGAAGAGTGACAAAGGCAAGGCTCTTGTCATAAAGAAGAAAAGTTGGACAGACACTTCAGATTCTAAAAGTGAGGAGAACTATGCCTTGATGGAAAATGCTGATAGCAGTTCTGAAGTTGCTGAGTTAAAGGTACCTCAAACTACTTATGCCTTTCATACTAATGATATTAATGAGTTGAGAAGATTTCTTAAAACCATGTTCATTAGTTATAGAGATCAAACTTTAACATGTGAAAGATTAACTTCTGAAAATCTTACCTGTAAAAAGAGGAATGATTATTTAGAAAAAGAGTTAGTCATGTTCCATCAAACTCAGAAAGATTGAGATGATGCTTTCTATGTTAGGGATGAAGTACTTAAAATGAATGAATCTCTAAAAACTGAGTTAGAAAAGGAAAGAGAGATTATCAGGACTTGGACTAACTCTGATAAAGCAACTCAGAATTTGTTAAGTAGTGGAAACTGGAAAGAGGGCTTAGGTTATTAAGAAGATAAGAATGATAAAGGAACTATAGAAATTAAGCCTATAGTTGTTAAACAAAAGCCAAAGGTAAAACCTGTTAAGTTTGTAGTTGTAAAGTCTGAAACTGAGAAATCAGAAGTTAAAGAGGAATTAACTTCTGACAAACTAAAACAGGAAAAGCCAACTGAAGTTAACGTAGGCTTAATGACAAAGAAGCAGTTTAAGCATAAGCTGAAAGATGTTAAGAATGTAAACAAGGTAAAGTCACCTAAGAAAAATAGGAATGGAAAGGAAGGTGTGAATAAAAGCAATGATTATAAGCCTGTTCCTAATGCTCCTAGAAAAACATGTCATAACTGTGGAAGTTCTAATCATCTGGCTTCTTTTTGCAGGAAGAATAAGAACATAAACTCCTTACCTTCAAAGTCAGGAGTTAAGAGTCAGTCTGTTAGATATGGGCCACAAAATCCTTGTTTTCATTGTGGTAGTTTATGGCATTCCATTTATACTTGTAAGGAATATCATAGTTTGTACTATGATTATTATCAAATAAAACCTTCTTTAAAGAAAGTTAGCATTGTTCCTTCTAGTGTAAGTTCTGATACAAAGTCTGATAGTGTAAATGCTGATAAGATAAATGTTAACATAAACTCTGATGCTAAATCCGCTGTAAATGTTTACAAACTTAATAAGGCCAAAGGATCCAAGCAAGTCTGGGTCCTTAAAACTAATCATTAGTGGTCTTTGTGATTGCAGGGTAACAGGAAAAACATCCTAGTTCTGGACAGTGGATGCTCAGAACATATGACTGGAAATAAAGCAATGCTATCAGACTTTGTGGAAAAAGCTGGCCCAAGTGTTTCTTATGGAGATGGCAACATTGGAAAAACACTGGGATATGGAAATATCAATCTTGGGAATGTCATCATTAAAGAAGTAGCTCTGGTCTCAGGAGTTAAACACAATCTGCTGAGTGTTAGTCAAATCTGTGACAGAGGTTATCATGTGGATTTCTTTGAAGAACACTGTGAAGTTGTAAGCAAATCTACAGGAAAAGTTGTTCTGAAAGGATACATGCATGGTAACATTTATGAAGCCAAGCTTTCAACAAGTACTGATGGTTCTGCAATCTGTCTGTTAAGTAGAGCATCAATTGAAGAAAGCTGGAATTGGCACAAGAAACTCTCTCATTTAAATTTAAACAATATAAATGAACTAGTCAAGAAAGATCTTGTGAGAGGACTGCCAAAATCAGTATTTGCTCCTGATGGCCTTTGTGATTCATGTCAGAAGGCAAACCAAAGAAAATCTTCATTCAAGAGCAAGACTGAATCATCAATTCTTGAGCCTTATCACCTACTACATGTTGATCTATTTGGTCCAGTGAATGTCATGTCTATTGCAAAGAAGAAATATGCTATGGTCATAATGGATGAGTTCACCAGATACACATGGGTGTATTTCTTGCACACAAAAAGTGAAACTACATCTATCTTGATTGATCATGTCAAGCAACTGGATAAAATGGTCAAAGATTCAGTGAAGATCATAAGAAGTGATAATGACGCTGAGTTCAAGAATTTGATCATGGAAGAGTTCTGCAAAGACCATGGAATCAAGCAGGAATTTTCTGCTCCTGAAACTCCACAGCAAAATGGAGTTGTTGAAAGAAAGAATAGAACTCTTATTGAAGCTGCACGGACAATGCTTGATGAAACAAAGCTGCCAACCTATTTTTGGGTTGAAGCTGTGCAGACTGCTTGTTTTACTCAGAATGCAACACTCATAACAAGCATGGAAAGACACCATATGAGATGGTAAAGAAAAAGAAGCCAAATCTGAAGTTTTTCATGTATTTGGATGCAAGTGTTTTGTTCTTAAGACTCATCCTGAACAGCTATCCAAATTTGATTTAAAAGCTGATGAAGGAATTTTTGTTGGATATCCACTTTCCACAAAAGCCTTCAGAGTCTACAATTCAAGAACAAGGGTTGCCATGGAATCTATCAATGTCTCCTTTGATGATAAGAAGATTACTGGACTTGAAGATTTCAATGATCATGATCAGCTGAGATTTGAAAATGAAGACTTAAATTCTGATACTGGAAATCCTGACAGTCTAAATCCTGATACTGCAAACTCTGATGGATTAAACTTTGATGTTATTGAAACTGTGGTGACTACGCCAAAGGAAGATGCACCTGTGCAGGGGGAGCATACTGAAAAAACAACCACATCTCAAGAAGCATCAGAACATACAACTGGCTCTTCAAGTTCTGATTCTTCAAGTTCTGATGAGCCAAGTTCTGATAATTCTGGAAACTCAAATTCTGAAGGATCCAACTCAGAGAGCATAATTTCAGGGGGAGCATCATAAAATGTTGATGAAGACATCATGGATCATGAGGGAGCATCCAGTTCTAGAGAAAACCTTCCATCTGCAAGAAAGTGGACTAAATCACATACACCTGATTTAATAATTGGAAATCCTGATGCAGGTGTCAGAACTAGAACAGCTACTTCAAATGAATGTCTTTATAATTCTTTTCTTTCTCAGACTGAACCAAAGAAAGTGGAAGAAGCTATTCAAGATGCTGATTGGGTGCAAGCAATGCAGGAAGAGTTAAATGAATTTGAAAGAAACAAAGTCTGGACCCTAGTGCCAAGACCAAAGAACAGATCTATTGTTGGTACAAAGTGGGTGTTCAGAAACAAAACTGATAGTGATGGCATAATTATAAAGAATAAAGCAAGGCTGGTTGTAAAAGGATATTCTCAACATGAGGGAATTGATTATGATGAAACATTTGCACCAGTTGCTAGATTGGAAGCCATAAGGATATTTTTAGCTTATGCTGCTCACAAAAAGTTTACAGTCTTTCAAATGGATGTGAAAAGTGCTTTTCTCAATGGAGAATTGGAAGAGGAAGTATATGTTGAACAACCTCCAGGCTTTATAGATTCCAAATTTCCAAATCATGTCTACAGGCTTGATAAAGCACTTTATGGCCTTAAGCAAGCTCCAAGAGCATGGTATGAGACTTTAGCTCAGTTTCTTCAGGAAAGTGGATTTAACAGAGGAACTATTGACAAAACACTGTTCTACCTCAACCATGGAAATGACTTACTTTTGGTGCAAATATATGTTGATGATATCATTTTTGGTTCTACAAATGACAGATTTTGCAAGAAGTTTGCCAAACTGATGCAGTCAAGATATCAAATGAGTATGATGGGGGAACTTAGCTATTTTCTGGGCCTTTAAGTCAAGCAGAATGAAGAAGGCACTTTCATTTGTCAATCCAAGTACACCAGAAATTTGCTGAAGAAATTTGGAATGCAAGATTGTTCAAGTGCATCCACTCCCATGGCCACTGCAACAAAATTGGATAAGGATACTGGTATATCAGTAGATATTACTGATTACAGAGGTATGATTGGCTCTCTACTCTATCTAACTGCTAGTAGACCTGATATCATGTATGATACCTGTCTTTGTGCAAGATTTCAAGCAGATCCAAGAGAACCTCACTTAACAGCTGTAAAAAGAATTTTCAAGTATCTTAATGGAACAACTGATCTGGGATTGTGGTATCCTAGAGAATCAGACTTTAAACTAATAGGTTACTCAGATGCAGATTTTGCAGGATGCAAAATTGACAGGAAAAACACAAGTGGAAGCTGCCAATTTCTTGGAGGCAGATTGGTTTCTTGGTTTAGCAAGAAACAAAAGTCAATTTCCACATCAACTGCAGAAGCAGAGTACATTGCTGTAGGAAGTTGTTGTGCACAGATTCTTTGGATGAAGAATCAGTTACTGGATTATGGGTTAACATATTTTAAAATCCCTATTTATTATGATAATCAAAGTGTTATTGCTATGACAGGTAATCCAGTTCAACACTCAATGACAAAGCACATCAACATTAGGTACCACTTCATAAGGGAACATGTGGATGAAGGTACAGTGGAATTGCATTTTGTTCCAACAGATCAACAACTAGCAGATATCTTCACAAAACCACTGTGTGAAGCTACTTTTACAAGATTAGTAAATGAACTTGGAATGGTTTCAGGTTCTTTCTCTAAGTCTGCTTAGTTTATGATTCTGTTTCATCAGACTTTATGATCAGTATTTACAGATATTACTATCTTTGTGTATTCTGTGCTTAATTGAAAATTGCTTAAGTACTGATTGTTGTCTGATGTGAATTTCTGATAGTGATATGAATGTTTCTGTGACTATTCAATCCAATAAGGATAACTATGCTAGATGCTGACCTAATAGTCTTTAATATACTAAAGATCCCATGTTTGAAGTAATTGTTTATGTGGAAATCTTTTAACACGAGTAAATTCTGATATTGAGCTTAGTTAAGTTTACTTTTTCTATCTTATTACTAAGTCAAAAACTAGAATAATGCTTCTTATCTGTTAAGTTCTGATGTCAGTAAATCTAGTGAATGTACTAAGTGCTGATAAGCCTCACTTATCAAAAGAAAAAGAAAAAGAAATTAAAATCAGGTACTCCTTTGAGATCTAGAGTAAAAAATGTGGAAGGGAAGACCCAAGTGCATTGTTGGTATTAAGTAATATACATCAGAAAAGCAAAATAAATATTTTCTTGGTGACTTTTCACACTCCATGATTACTGGAGAAATACTATGATAATAGCATAAATTCTGATAAGCAGTCGTGACTCACTTACACTGAGAAGCCACTATACAATGGAATTTCAAAAGATGCATAAAATGAGCACAAAACAGTTGAGGTGGACTCATGCATGAACTCATTCTAAAGTAGACTTCAGAATCATGACAGATTTTGAGCAAAGTTCTTAGTTATGCCTTATTTCTAAGATAAACTGAAGTGAATCAGACTTTAATCTTTATCTGATATTTAGCTTACTGCACAAACATACACTCCATATGAATGATGAAAATTACTGTGGTGATAAATGTTCTTTTAGATGAACAGGTTAAGTGTCAGTTTCATAAATTCTGAGGACAAGTTCTGATGGAAGTTCTGATGATTAAGTGATGAAGAGACGAAATCAGAATTTGTGTGAAGAATTACAGAAATAGGCATTCACCTTTCGAGTTAAGGAATCATGTTCTGATGACTGTTAAGTTCTGATATAAGTCTAAGTTCTGATATTAAATCATGATTCTTTACTTGACTTATTTGTGGTTAAAATCTGAAACAGTCTTATTTAAAATCAGAATATGTTTGGGTGAGATATTAACAATCAACATAATTTGGGTTAGTGGTACTCGTCTATGCACAGTAATTTTTACTTGTTTCGTGTGCGCATTAAATCATGTTTTAAGCTTCCAATGGCTGTTATTATTCTCATCAGTCTAGGGAGACGAGGTATAATTATTTTTACCTATAACCATTCAATTTTCCTTGTGTCTCTTAGTATTCTATGGGTTATATAAACCAACACCTCATTCCAGCCAACACATCTCTCATTTTCTCTCAAACTCACTCTTTTTACATCCTCATCTAAAACATGGTTCGTTTCACCTTGGTCCTGAACTATAACACTTTTAATATAGAGTTGAGCTGTGCTGATTGGCGGCAGGAGTGGCATGTCACTGCCATTCCTGATGAAATCTGGGACTCAGTTCTCCAAGAGGTTCTCACATACCTCTTATTCTTCTAAATGGACTATCATCGTCATCTTGAGCGTCTGGAAGACGAAAGGAGAGAAGCTCTCCGTTAGCAAGAACGGATCATTCGTCTTGCTGTTCTCTTTGTTGAGAGTAGGAAGAAGAATTAATAGCAGCCATCCGTTTCTCTTCACCGTCAGCTTTGTCAGTCTTCTTAGACTAGGATTAAAGCTGTTGATGTTAGGAATCGTAGCTTAGGACAATCTTGTAATTTTATGCATGTAATTTAAGTTTCATGAAATGTATTTGCTTAATATATTAATGAAATTTTATCTTTTGTGCAAGATTTTGTCTCTGAGTCATTTCATATTCTGATGATATTTTAAATCCTGATACTAACCATATTCTGCTGACCTTTTTAGCTCTGATACAAATCAAGTTCTGATTCTGACGTGGCAGTACTTATTTACTTGGTTTATTTATGGTCATTCTCTTACTGGTCATATTTTTACAGAATATTGGTAAAGCAGTAATAATAATTTATTAAGTGGGAACAGTTTTAAAATTTAAAATAAAACTGAATGTCCTTGATTAATGGGATTACTTGGTAAGTGGAACGGCTTTTCCTTGAAAAACTGCATGTGATAAGTAATGATTACTGAATACCTGTGCCCATTAATTATCTTTTACTGCTGCATATCTGACAGGTGTCTCAATGGTTATTTTTTTACCGTGTATAAGTAAAAGAGAGAAAAGATTGTACAATCTATTATTTACTTTCATATTTTATCTCTCTCTCTCTCTCTCTCTTTTTACTTTTATTCTCTCTCATCTACTGACGATTTTCATACAGACGTTTTATCAAACACCTTACGGGAATTTTTTTTCTCACGTAATTCTCATGGCACCCAAGGACATAATTTTTGATGGAGCTACGTTTGTTCCTAATAACTTCTCCGCTATTCTTAGCAAGTCAGAAGCACCATCTGAACTTCACTTCATTCAGGACTTTCTTGCTAGTTCTGATATTGGGTATGCTCTGATCGAACCTGAAGCAGTCTCTGGTACTCAAGTCCTGAACTTCTGGAGAAGCGGTGTATATGATGATGGTGGTGCTCAAGGGTCCCCAAGTATTATTTTTTTATCAGGGGAGGATGAGTATGATGTGACATTGTCTACGGTTCGACAAGCACTGCAGCTACCTGAGAACTGTGTCTATTCTACTGTTGAAGAGCCAGTTCTTCAAAATATGATGGCCAGTCTGGGATATAAGAAGACATTGGCAAAGCTGGGCCAGTTGAAGAGCTCTTTCATAAGGAGGGAATGGAGTTTCTTCTTTGATTGCATAACCAAGGCTTTTACAAACAAATGTTCCAATTTCGATGTAATTCCCATATTCAGCCAACAAATCGGGTATGCTCTCATAAATTAAACCTGATTTTGACTATGCAAGTGTTGTCTTAGGTTTTATTGGGGATAGAATGACAGAAGATAGAACTACTGTTTATTTTACTAGATTATGTCAGCTTATATATAGTTTCTATTGTGATAATAAGCCCCGAAATGCTAGTGAATTAATTTCATCATTCAGAATAGCTAAAAGAGCTTTTAATGACTTATAATCTACTGATAATAAGAAGGCTGTGTTAAGACCCCTCCTAATTCCTTTATCTGTCAAACAAGCCTTAATCAACTACGATCCAGTTAAATACACTGCATTATATCCTGATGTTCAACCATATGAACCTCATCCATCAGCACCTACCACCTCTACTCAACCACCTCAAACTTCTCAACCTCAACCTTCAGATCCTACAGTGCAGCCTTCATCTTCCAAACATAAGAGGACTAAGAAAGTACCTCAGACATAACAGAAGAGAAGGAGATTCATTCTGCGAGATGAATCAGATGCTGAGGAACAGGTTCCTATTTTAGAACCTGTTGTTCGAGAAGCTGAGAAGGTCTCTTCTCAGAAGGATGTTGATATTGGGAGTTCTAGGCCCCTAAAAAGGCTTAAAAAGCGTAATTCTGATGATAAAGCTCCTAAAGACTCCTTAAAAGCTAAAAGATTCAAATCATTGGCAAAAAGGCCTGAAGGTTCTGGTAAAGGAATGGAATCAGCATCTAAGGAAGGGGGTCAGGAATCTCTGATCTCACAAGACCCTGTTGAAGCTCACAATTCTCCTAGTGCTAATCCAGACCTTCATGCAACTCATCAATCTCCACTACATGAGCCAGAAACTACTCACATTCCCACACCTCCAGTATCTCCAGTACATGCTGATAACCAGGGGCCAAGTGATGAAATTGACATCTATAACTCGGAAGTGCCTCAGGTTTTGTATCTAGAAGCTCCACCAACTCAAGTCACTCCACCAACAACACCAATTAATGATGCTGATTTTAATCCAGAATTGCCTACAACACCTTCTCTGCATCTAGATACTGAAGATCAGATTTTAGGTGAGCATCAGAATATGGCTGTTGATCAGAACTTAGTTGGAGATCAGCACTTAGAGGATGATGTTGAAGCCTCCATAGCCTCTCATACTGTTCTTTTATCAGAGGATGCTGAGGATGTTGACTCTATAAGTTTTGATGTTGCAAATGTTGATGATACTGGTAATGCTGCTACAAATATAGATGTTGATGCAGCTGGTCCTTCTGGACATGCACCTCTATAAGCTCCTTCAAAAGCTGAGATAGTCAAAAAGTTTATTACAGGGGAAGCACCAGTACCTTGGAGTGAAACTCCTAGAGGACATGAGTGGAACACAGTTACCTTTGTTCCTTCTGAAAAGATTCTTGCTGATCACTTGGAAAAAGCTGATGAGATGCTAGTTAATGATGATTTCAAACCACAACTAAGAGTTACTGCACTTAGTACAAGGCACCTTCAAGGTCAACAATCTGTAACTCAGGCCAAGGTGGACAAGATTCAAGAATCCTTAAATCAGCAAGCTACAGTTGTCAAGTTGGACAAGAAAAGGTTTTTCCAACCTTCCTTTGATAAAATTACCTACATTGAGAAAACCCAAGAGAAGCAACAATCTCACATTGATGAAATTTTGAAAAATCAAGCTTCTCAGCAATCTCAACTCAATGAGATCCAATCCTCAGTGGAATTGCTTGTCTCTCTTCTTTTACCTGCTGATGCCAAAAAGGGGGAGAAGGTAATTAAGTCCAAATACAAATCTGTTAAGACACTGAAGGGAAAGGATGATGGTAATGATCCGGGAAACTCTGGAATGGGTGGAGGTCATGGTCAAGGTGGAGGTCTCTCATCAAGTAGAACTGGAACTACAAGTTAAAGAACAAGTTCTGATACTGGGAGAAGAATAACTTCTGATACTGGTAAAAGGATAAGTTCTGATGAACTTTTGGAACTTGATGAAGAAATTTCAAGACAGTTATTTCTGAAAGAAAATCCAGGAATGGACTTTGGGAGTCTAAAGGAAGAAGAAGCTAGACTTAAGTTAGAAAAAGTCAACTCCAAATCTAAAGCTTTTGTTGAAAAGAAACTTCCTACGGATAAAGGCATTGTGATAAAAGAAAGGACAAATCCTGTGGCAACCAAGGCCAAATCACAATTACAGATAGATCCAAGGTCCAAGGGCAAAGAAAAAGTTGGTGAACCTGTAAAGGTTTATGTGCCTCCTATGGATGAAGAAATATCTGATGAAGATGCAAATCTTACTCTGACTTCAAGGAATATTTCTCAAACAACCTCTGACATGGCTCAAGTTGTTCAGAGTCAAGATATAGTAAGTTCTGATATAACTATGAAGCAAGCAACCTCTGACCTAGCTCAAGTTGGCTTGATATCAGAAGATAAGTTTAAGAAAACCTCTGACATTGCTCATGTTAAATCCTCAAAGTTACTCCTACCAGGATTCACTAAAGCCAAACAGACTCAACCTTTGAAGACTGCAGCAAATGGTTGTTATTCCTAATGAACTAACAATGAGATTTACAGAAGGGGGGTTGAATGTAAATCTCAAAACTTTTTCAAGTTTTGAGCAGTTTCAAAGGCTATGTATTTAAGATAAACAAGTGTATGAATTGATTTAAGCTAATACTGACAGATATATATTCAAACACTAATGTAAAGAACACAACAGACCTTAAAAACTTTTCTGGTGGATTGTTGTTCCACCAGAGATGGTATTTCAGAAAATCTGTGATTCAAGAAGTTGATCACAGCTGCGTCCTAGTACAAACTAGATAATTTTTCTCTCAAGATTTTTCTAAACAGCTCTGGAAAAATTCTTGTCTAATTACTAGCTGCTACTTGGTTTATATATCATCAAGTTTATAAGTGAAGACAAAGATAAAAAGTATAATAATAAAATAAGTTCTCCACTTTTTTTCTCCATTTTACTCCAGTGCATTGTTGACTATTGCCTCTTTATACTAGAGTAGAACGGCTGCTTTTTCTGATGTTCCTGAAATAGGCTACCACATCTCAGTTGTCTCTGTCAACCCATGTGCCTTTGTTTGTAGGTACAACTACCACTTGTCAACTGCTATTTAACAGAACATCCGTTGAAGCCTTCATCCGTTGATGGCTTTATCCGTTGATGTGTTAGCAGTTGAAGCTCTATCCGTTGATGCACTCATCCGTTGAAGGATGTTATCTGTTGAAAGCTTTAGAGACATCCGTTGAAGCTTTGTTTCTCATCCGTTGAAGGTCTTTAAGTTATCCGTTGACACCATTTCATTTATACAAAAATTACCAGGCATGAAATACTTACAATTGGCCTTCCTATCTGCATATCCTCTAGTAGTCAACATGACTTATATTTCCCTCAACATTTAAGAATTTTATATCTCAAATTTAGAGACTGAAATGTGCCTACAACACTAGACTTATTTCTAAGTAAAGCTACACCATCAACGGATAGCCAAAATGGTCCCTTATCCGTTGAGGCTACAAACACTAGATTTCTACTTAAGTGTTTTGTTAAACATATCATCAAACTAATGCACATATATTCCTAACAATCTCCCCT